>NC_071503.1:62988595-63291625 GCF_028408465.1 Anastrepha ludens | reverse complement strand
ATAGATAAATTAGTGACAGTGGAGCGACTTGCAACGAAACCATGCTGGTTGGTAGATATTAGGCCTTTGACAGCAAAATATAACTTATCATTTACTGTTATCTCAAAAAGTTTTGAGACAGACGAAAGCTTCGAAATCGGTCTGTAATTGCTAACATCGTTTTTATTTCCACTCTTAAATATAGGCGTAACGGAAGTAAATTTCCAATCGTCAACAAAGATACCGGAGGATAACGATTTATTAAATATAATTGTAAGAGGCTCAGCGAGACACAAGCAGTTTTTCAGCAAAATGCCCGAAAGGCCATCCGAATCAGTTTTCGTTGTAGACTTAAGCTTCATAATACCCTTGACGACGTCGGTAACAGATAGGCACAAGGTCCCAAAATTGAGAGGTGAAAAACTGTTAGAGGGCAAACTAGAATCGAAGTCTAAGTCGGGTTCAAAGTTAGAGCAAAAAAAGTCGGCAAATAAATTGGCAGATTCTATGGCAGAATTTGCATATTTACCATTATAAAAAACATTGTTTGGCACCATTGAGCAAAACTTTTTTGATTTGATGAATTGCGAAAAGGCCTTCGGATCCGAAATAATATTGTTTTCGAAATTCAAGATGTAATTTCTATATAAGAACTTGTTCAAACAGTTAAACTCTTTTAAATGGCATTGAAATTTTGAGTAGTGCATTGGGTCTCCAGACCTTTTATACAGTTTAGAAAATTTGTTTTTCAGATTCTTTAGATGCTTAAGCCGCTTGGTATGCCAAGGTGTCTTATATACTTTCTTATGATAAATAGGAATGTGCTTCAAACACAGCTCAGAAACCTTAGTCTTAAAAAAATGAAAACAGGAGGTAACATCATTGTCGAGGAAGGCATTATCCCAGTCAATACTTAATAAAATTTCATTAAAAATTGTGAAGTCGCATGAGTTGTAATTAAATTTGATGTTAGGCTCATCGGATACCTCAGAAAACTCATAAAATTCCAACTCAAGAGAAAGAGGAACATGATGTTTATCAGTTAAAGATATGGGAGCAATGCCTTCCGACAACGTGTAGTTGATGTTATTTGAAATAAACACTAGATCTAGGATTCTATTAAGGCTATTATAAAAACCATTAATTTGTGACAAATCAATGCTTAAAAAGCTATCAATGACATGCATTTCGGCTGAAGAATTTACGTTAGAAGCCATAAAAGCAGCCGAGTTTCTAAGTGGGGACCAACTCAGGCGACATAAATTAAAATCACCGAGGACACAAAGATGACTGTCACCAGCTATGCTTGATGCTAATGACACAACATTGTCAGCATGTGCAAAGTATAAATAATCCGGACTATTCGGCGGAATGTAGGATGCAGACACATAAACTGTTCCAGATGAGCCATAAACACGAATACAAAGCTGATCGATGAGTGTGTCAGAATTGGTAAGTGTAACCAATGATGCCCGAAATTTTCTCCGAACAGCAATGAGAACACCACCTCCTCTGGAACATCCAGATTTGACAGGGTCACGGTCTTTACGGAAAACGTCGTACAAATTGAGGTCAAAAATTTCACAGTCAAAGAAATTTTCATTCAGCCAAGATTCAACGAGTACAAAAATATCAAAGTCTAAGATAGAACTTTTCATATACACCGAGGAACATTTAGTTCGAAGTCCAGATATATTTTGAAAATACAATTTTAATAATTTACTACTAGCGATGGAGTTAGCTGCAGAAGTTACGGAATTAGAGGTGGAGTGACGTCTTTTTGAAAAAAAGTAAATGGCCTAATTTTTACGTTCGTAGGCCATATATCCGCATTTAAAAGCTTATCATAGGAAAATTCAGATACGCCTAGCTTAAAATTGATTTTCTTGAAATCCTTTACGAGGGTATCCTTTTTTATAAGCATATAGCAGGAAAGAAATTTGCGGTCAATTGCTGCATGTTTCGCAACATAGTCCACAATATCGGCAGCTGTCACAGTGTTCGAGAAGGACGATATGTGCAGCCACTTCATGTTAGGAACTACACTTAATTCACTATTTTGGTTTGAACCGATAACTAAAGGTTGTTTAACCTTTTTTCTGTTAGCTCTAGTTACGGTTTTCCATTCACGTGTACGATTTGATGTAGGTGCCAGAGAAGTCGGCATTGCCGACGCTTTTTTGCAAGTTGATGTTGATGGGAGAACGGACGTAGTAGCAGTAGCAGCAGCAATTGGCGTCAGCTTCACTTTAGCTGTATTAGTAACAGCAGCCCTGTAAGAGAGCGGCGCATCACCAGCAGCAGCATGAGAGTGCGAAGCAGAGGAATACGAATTAGTCTCACCAAGCGGAGCAGCAACAATAGACGCGTTTGCAGGCGACGTAGCAGCAGTCACTGGTAGTAGTGGCTCCTGTCCCTTCGATTTGCTTTTCGCATTTTTTGTGTTCCTTGCATGACAATCACATGCAAGAACACAAGCACTAAGGTCCTTCACCTCAGCGGTTAGCTGTACCAGAGCAGAGGAGACATCAACCGTTTGATGTTTTCGTAACTCCTTTACTTCTGCACACAAATCACTTATTTGCGAAATCAGCAACTGCTTATCCTCTTTGAGAGAGCTAATTGCAGCCATCGCACGCATTTTCCGATTTCAGAGCAGCAATCTCTCTGATAATTGTTTTCAGACTGATATCAGATTTGTTTACGTCATCAGCTGATGTTGATTTCGTCAGTTGTTGATGTGGTGATAAATGTGCACTTAGATTAGCTGGATTCACAGGTACATTATCAGCAGAGGCAATTTCGTCATCCAGGTTGATGGGAGTTGATGGTGCTCGAAGGGATTGGCGTCGAACAGCGGCACACTTATCACAGATAAATTGCTTACCCGTTTTAAGTAAAAATTCCAAGTCAACAGGTTGTAGGTTGACACAATTTAAATGATAAAAATCATTGCACTTGGCGCACTGCACTTTCTCTTGTGTACGCTCAACCTTGTTGGCACAGAGACACGGCATTGTTAGTTCGGTATAATGAATAAATGTAATAAAATAGAGTCACTGTCTCATAAATGAAAATTACACAATTTTTAATTTAAGATGGCTTAGCTTCATAATTAAAACTTCGATAGCGGAGCAATCAAAAAACACGACCGATCACGTTGACATGCACATGCATTTAACGTGACAACGTCATAAGAAAATATTGATGGAATGGTTGCAATTTTCAAAACAAAATTTTAATTTTATTTGTTTGATAGATATTTTGTATGGATATAGAGGAGGAGGTAAATGGAATTGCAATGGAATAGGTCAAGTTACATTTACACAAACGTGAAAAATGACGAAACATTTATCAAATTCATGAAAGATATCTTCGATTTCGATTGTGCATCAGGCGTTATCAAGTCAACAACACTAAGAGGCACCATCATCGATTTGCCTTTTTCAAGACACTTTACACTCGAAACACTCCCTTTCATTTCCTACTTTTTCTATCATCGTCCTATTCTCAACAGAGAAATGGTTCATTACCATGCACACAGGAAGAAGGCATATGCAAATACAAGTATGTGTATTTATATACCTACATATGCGCATATACATACATATACATACATATATATGATCACTCAAGTAGGACATGACTAACGTGATTGGTAAAATCCAGAACAGCTGGGAAGGCTTGAAACTCAAGCTAATTCCGGCTAGCGAGATTCCACGAAGGCCGAGGGCTCGCATCTGGGTACCAAACATGGAGTTTGATGCCAATCAACTAAGAAATAATTACAAAGGAGAAAGTTGCATGGGCAATTAAATCCTTTTCACCTTTTAAATCTCTGGGGCCAGATGGGATCATCCCAAAGATGTTACAGGAAACCTTGGACTGTATTCTACCATGGCTACAGGAAATTTTTAAAGCGTGTTTAAACCTAGGTCATATTCCAGATAGTTGGAAACTAGTCAAGGTCGTCTTCATTCCAAAAATAGGCAGGAGGGGGCATGAATCAGCGAAGGACTATAGGCCAATCAGTCTTTCGTCTTTCCTGTTAAAAACCTTTGAAAGACTTTTGGATATATATCTTAGAAGCTCTTTGGAGAGTTCTGGTATATCTACTGCACAACATGCGTACCTTAAAGGCAAATCTACGGAGACAGCGCTTCACGAGGTAATCCGAACAATAGAGGGCTCTCTAGAGAACAAACATTATACCATGGCGGCATTCTTGGATATAGAAGGCGCCTTTAACAATGTTAGTAGAGGTGGACAATTGCATCAACCTAAGCATACACTATAGCTGTATAAGACGGTTATACGACCTATTCTATCGTATGGTTTATTAGTTTGGTGGAAGGCTCTAGGGAGAGAGTACAATACCAAACTACTCGGCAGAATACAAAGATCAGCATGTGCAATAATGGTCGGTGCAATCAGATCATGTCCTAGAGAGGCTCTCAATGCACTGACACACGTTATTCCAATAGACCTACATATTAAGAAGACGGCAACCATGAGTGCATTTAGGTTAAACGAAGCGGGCCGCTGGAGAGAAAAAACTTATGGTCATGCCAGTCTATTATTGCGACAAACTCAGTTAGTCTCGGTGAGAACTGACTACATCATCCCGACGGTAACTTTCAATAGGAATTTTGCCACTCTCTTTCCAACTAAGGAAGAATGGAATAAGGGATTCTCTCTAAACAACTTCGACACTACAGTCTATACGGATGGAAGTAAAATGGGCTGCGGTGTTGGAGCTGGAATATATTCTCACAGACTTAAAATTGAGAAATCTGTGCGTCTCCCTAATACCAGCAGTGTCTTCCAGGCGGAAGTACTGGCAATTGGGGAAGCCTGTAGGTTACTAATCGCAGATTTCTCTTTTAAGGGTAATATCGCTATTCTCTCGGATAGCCAAGCTGCAATCCAGGCACTGGGTTCGGCCACAAAAACCTCCAAAGTGGTGGAACAAAGTAGGAATAGCCTCACCATCTTGAGTGAAAACCATAAAGTTACCTTAATCTGGGTCCCGGGACATCGGAACATTGAAGGCAACGAAAAAGCCGATGAACTGGCAAGAGTGGGATCTGCCATGAATAACGCTCTTGCAGAATCGGTACTCACACCATTAGGTGCAGTCAAGAGCACAATTTCCCTAAAATACCTTCGAATCGCAGACTGTAGGTGGAAAGTCCAGACGAAATGCAAAATTAGCAGAACGTTATGGCCCACCTACAATCTCACGCAATCATCGGCATTAATAAGAATGAAACGACGGGACGTCTGGAGACTAACGGCAGCCCTAACTGGCTTCTGGTCTATCGGAGAACAAGCAGCCAAAATGGGTATCCTCACAATACATACTGTCACAGTTGCAAACAACCGGAGAAAAAGGAGACAATCTTCCATTTCCTCTGTGAATGCCCTGCCCAATGGAAGGACAGAATGTTAACCCTGGGCAAACCGCTGTTCGAGAATCTCGAACAACTATCTGGCTTAGACGTTAACAACCTAATAAGGTTCCTTAACCGCACAGACTGGATATAGTTATGCTGTAAATAACCGTTAAACAAGTTGGTAACGAGGATGTGGCAACAAAATGGTGCGGAAGCGCTAGTTGGATTCTGGAAGAATCACCACTTTAACCAACCAACCAGGACAGAGCCAGATGTCGAACGTTGTCGAACGCGGGGGCCGATTGTGCTCTTTGTCGTTCGTTCCGCGCTCTCGCTTGCAGTTCAAGCACATTAGCTTATATTTGCTTGCGTACGGAATAGATTCGTATATTTGATATGTCCATATGACTTGTATGCATCTTTACAAATAGATTTGTTCTTTTTGAAAATTGCGCGAAATTGTATATATATATGCATGTTTATACATATATTAGTATACAACATATCTTATAAGGTATATGGTAAATATTACCATACATTTTTTCCTTCATATATAATAAAAAAATTAATAATAATAACATTAAAACAACAGGTATTATTAACAAACTTGGTTTTATTTTAAATTCTTCAAGTAAATCAAATTAATAATAATCAATATGAAGGCATATGCAAATACAAATACGTGAATTTATATATGTACATATGCGCATATCTATACTAATATTATAAAGAGGAAAACTTTGTTTGTTTGTTTGTTTGTTTGTAACGAATAGGCTCAAAAACTACTGGACCGATTTTAAAAACTCTTTCACCATTCGAAAGCTACATTATCCACGAGTAACATGGATAACATTTTATTTTGGAAAAAAATAGGGTTCCGTAAGATATTTGGATTTTTCGGACACAAACTGAAAAAAATCATATATATAATAGGACTATGAATAAGTTCGTGCGGTTTTTTTCAAAATTTGAAACTTTATTGACGTAAAATGGTTACAAATTTAATATTCAAAATATTGTCCATCGCTTACTACTACTTTTTCCCATCTTTCTGGCAATTCACGGATTCCCTTTGTGAAAAATTCGGTCGGTTTTGCCGCAATCCACGAATCGATCCATTTTTTGACTTCATCGTAATTACGGAAGTGCTGGTCAGCCAGGCCATGTTGCATCGATCGGAAGAGATAGTAATCGGATGGCGCAAGGTCTGGACTATACGGCGGGTGGGGTAGGACATCCCATTTGAGCGTTTCTAAGTATGTTTTGACCACTTGTGCAACATGTGGCCGAGCATTGTCATGTTGCAAAATAACTTTGTCGTGTCTATCGGCGTATTGCGGCCGTTTTTCTCGCAGTGCTCGGCTCAAACGCATCAATTGTCGTCGGTAGACATCCCCCGTAATCGTTTCATTCGGTTTCAGTAGCTCATAATACACAACACCCAGCTGGTCCCACCAGATACACAGCATAACCTTCAGGCCATGAATATTCTGCGCCGACGTCGATGTTGAAGCATGGCCAGGGTATCCATACGTTGCCCGACGTTTTGGATTGTCGTAATGGACCCACTTTTCATCGCCAGTCACAATTCGATGCAAAAAACCCTTTCTTTTGTGCCGTTGAAGCAGTTGTTCGCATGCCATAAAACGGCGTTCAACGTCTCTTGGCTTCAATTCATACGGCACCCAATGGCCTACCTTTCGGATCATTCCCATGGCTTTTAAACGTTTGGAAATGGTTGATTGATCAACTCCCAAAGTTTTTGCAACCTCTTCTTGCGTTTGAGCCGGATCTTGATCGAGCAATTCCTCCAATTCGGTATCCATGAACTTTGGCGGCGCACCCTCGCGTTCTTCGTCTTCCAAGCCAAAATCACCACTTTTAAAGCGTGCAAACCACTTCTGGCACGTTCGCTCAGATAGAGCATGCTCACCATAAACTTCCACCAAGATACGATGACTTTCGGCTGCTTTTTTCTTCATATTAAAATAATGAAGAAGAATTCCCCGCAAAAACACATTATTTGGCACGAAATTCGACATTTTCAAGTGTGGTAAAAATATTGTTGTTTACGCTTCAAATAAAAAACTTATACTGACGTTTGTGCCTTACGACAATAGCTCTCCAATGAATGTTTGGAAATGTGGATCGATGGAATAATAATCAAGTTACGCCATCTGTTGTAAAATCGCACGAACTTATTCATAGTCCTATAAAATAAAGTCAACTTTTTGTGTGTGTTCGCTAACCGGCCGTGTCTGCACCGAATTAAACCAAACTTACACACATTGTTAAGAAGGTATTGAAGATGGTTTCTGTATAGTTTGGATACCTATTGGTGGATAGGGCTCGAGATATAGGTCAAAACGTGGACCCGGGTAACCTTCGGATGTGTATTTACAATATGGGTATCAAATTGAAGCTGTTGGTGAATGCTTTAGTACAGAGTATTTTTCATGCCGCTCCGTGACTAGGGTCTCGAGATAGAGACCAAAACGTGGACCCTAGAATGTGTTTGTACAATATGGATATCAAATTGAAGCTGTTGGCGAATGCTTGGCTGGAATTTAGAACAATGCCGATCTTGGAATTTCTGGCAAACTATAATGTTTTTTTTAATGAAACTTGGTGGAGATGTTAGTGAGGTGTTAAGGAACACTCTTTATAACTTTAAATTAATCGGGAAATAATAATTTTTTAATTATTTACATTCAAAATGCCCTTGGGAACATCAGTATAATTTGCCACATTACGCTCTATATTTTTTAACATTTCACTATAAATCACCAAATATACACTCACACGCGTGTTTGTACCGATTTTTATGCTAATATTCTAATTATATCTATTAAAATTAAATGCAAATTCATTTGCCTATGCAATCACATTCCAATTTTAAGCGCGAACAAGAAGAAGATTGGAATTACAACAGTATGGTGTTGCCGGATGCCTGCAAATGAAAACAAAAATTAAGTACTTGAGTTTAGTGTTAATGATGGGAATGGGGGTTATTGTGCCTGCTTACTACATACACGCATATGACGTTTTAATTTTGGGTTCAATGGTTTTAACACGGAAAGGAGTTTTACGCAAAAATACTGCGCATTGCGTAGCCGGAGTTGGACTGATGAGGGTTATTTTTTTGAAGTGCGGCCGAAGGCCGCCCACGCGAAAAGGAGTTCTACGCAAAAATACTGTGGATTGCGTAGCCGGAGTTGGACTGATGAGGGTTATTTTTTTGAAGCGCGGCCGAAGGCCGCCCACGCGAAAAGGAGTTCTACGCAAAAATACTGTGGATTGCGTAGCCGGAGTAGGACTGATGAGGGTTATTTTTATGAAGCGCGGCCGAAGGCCGCCTACGCGATAAAGAGTTCCACGCAAAAATACTGTGTTAATTAATTTAATTTAATTTTAATTACTTTATTATTTTTTGTGATACGCTTAATATCATTGTTTTTAAGTTTAAATGAGTTGTATGTTTTTATTTTCAAATTCATTTCTCAACTTTAAATTACAGCAAAAAATACTGCAGTTTTACAATGAACCTTCCACTGAACATCCCTGCGTGCGAACTTCGTTTTCATTTCAGGTGTATGGCAACACCAACTTTTCGCTAAATCATAGAACTTTAACATTAAATTACTTAAAAACTATAAGCCTCCGGCAGGTTCTGTTTTCAGTTTTAAGATGGGGATACACCCCTCTATCACCCCCTTTTTACCGTTTTTTCCAAAGCGATCGGCATTATACTAAATTCTAGCCGAATGCTTTAGTACAGAGTATTTTTCATGCCGCTCCGTGACTGGGGTCTCGAGATATAGGTCAAAACGTGGACCCGGGTAACCTTCGGACGTGTATGTACAATATGGGTATCAAATGGAAGCTGTTGGTGAATGCTTTAGTTCAGAGTATTTCCATCCGCTCCGTGACTAGGGTCTCGAGATAGAGACCAAAACGTGGACCCTAGAATGTGTTTGTACAATATGGATATCAAATTGAAGCTGTTGGCGAATGCTTTAGTACAGAGTATTTTTCATGCCGCCCCGTGACTGGGGTCTCGAGATATAGGTCAAAACGTGGACCCGGGTAACCTTTGGTTGTGTATGTACAATATGGGTATCAAATGAAAGCTGTTGATAAGTGCTTTAATACGGGGTAATTTTCATACCTATTGATGACTAGGGTCTGGAAATATATGCCAAAACGTGGACCCGCCGTGTCTTTGCACCGAATTAAACCAAACTTACACACATTGTTAAGGAGGTATTGAAGATGGTTTCCGTATAGTTTGGATACCTATTGGTAGATAGGGTCTCGAGATATAGGTCAAAACGTGGACCCGGGTAACCTTCGGATGTGTATGTACAATATGGGTATCAAATGGAAACTGTTGGTGAATGCTTTAGTACAGAGTATTTCCATCCGCTCCGTGACTAGGGTCTCGAGATAGAGACCAAAACGTGGACCCTAGAATGTGTTTGTACAATATGGATATCAAATTGAAGCTGTTGGTGAATGCCTTAGTACAGAGTATTTTTCATGCCGCTCCGTGACTGGGGTCTCGAGATATAGGTCAGAACGTGGACCCGGGTAACCTTTGGTTGTGTGTGTACAATATGGGTATCAAATGAAAGCTGTTGATAAGTGCTTTAATACGGGGTAATTTTCATACCTATTGATGACTGGGGTTTCGAAATATATGCCAAAACGTGGACCCGCCGTGTCTTTGCACCGAATTAAACCAAACTTACACACATTGTTAAGTAAGTATTGAAAATGGGTTTCGTAAAGTTTGGTTGGAGCTCTGGCAACGGGTACAGCGTTCTTTTGAACCAGCTATAATGTCGCTAACTTTTTTAACGCTTGGGGCGGAACTGAACTGTCAAATTGACAGTGTGAGTTACAATGGGTCTATATTTCTTTCTGATTTGGATGCCATAAGGAAAAAACGTAAGTGCAACATGTAAAAATTGTTTGTGAATTTTTTTGGAGTGGATTTTGAAACAGTGAATAATTTCTTACGAAATTTGAGAATTTAATGTGAAATCCGAATGAAATTATGTATCCGTGAAAAAAAAATTTTTTTCGTTTTTTTTTGTTTGAAAAATATAAATGGATAATGGTTAAAAAAGCTCCAATGCTTAATAAAACATATAAATTGAAACGAAAAATTCATGGATGATCAGGAAACAAGACGATTGTTTATTCATATGCGTTGATTTGAAATTTAAAAACAATCTTCTTTTTTCCAGATTTTCAATTTATATTTTATATTTACTCAAAAACAAATAGAAAAACAAAAAATATTGTTTATGCCAAAGCGCTTGAATAAAGAATAAAGAAATAAATAATATGAAAATCATATATTTTCTGTTCTAAACCATATCTATTCTATTTAAGTGTGCCCAGCGAAGGGGGCCGGGTTTGCTAGTCGTCTATATAGACGTAACATATCTTTCCAATAAAATCATGAAGGATGTCGTCTAACGCACGCTGGAATACCGCGGGTGCGTTCTTCAAGCCAAATGGCAGACGGGTAAACTCGTATTTACCATTGTTTATGGAAAATGCGGTTTTCTTTACGTCCGAGGCTCTAAGTGGAATTTGATGGAATCCACTTTTGAGATCGAGCACTGAGAATACCTTGCTATTGCCTAGCTGAGACAGGACGTCTGCTATCTCTGGGATAGGATATCTGTCTGGTATTGACAGTGGATTTAGCTTTCTATAGTCGATCACCATTCTATACTGCTTATTCTCCTGTGAATCTAGGTTCTTATTCACAACCCAAATTGGGGAATTATACGGCGATCGTGATGGTCGTATTATTCCATCACTTAGAAGTTTACTGATTTGTTTTTCTACCTCACTTTTAAGCGAAGCTGGATATGGGTAAAATTTACTGTAAAAATGAGTGTCCGTAGTAGTTCGT
This sequence comes from Anastrepha ludens, assembly GCF_028408465.1. Taxonomy (NCBI): domain Eukaryota; kingdom Metazoa; phylum Arthropoda; class Insecta; order Diptera; family Tephritidae; genus Anastrepha; species Anastrepha ludens. The sequence goes on along the minus strand of NC_071503.1, from coordinate 63,280,318 downwards.
ATTTCTCCAGTGACTTTTGTCGTGTAAGTTAGTTTTTCGACGGGTTCCGAAAAGAGATTCGGAAATTTCTTTACTAAAGTGTCTACAGTTTCCATTTGGTAATCAGTCAAGTGCTCGTCTTGTAGTCCGATAGAGTTTATACTTTGGCTATTAAGTTGCTTAAGTTGAATTTTGATTTTGTCGCGGATAACCATGAGGTTTTTGTCAGTAAAAATGACTGCATTCAGATCTCTCAAACTGTCGTTTCCCAGTATTGCATGGATAGATTTTAGGGTAGGCATGAAGTAAAATTTGAGCTTGTCGTCTAAATTGAATAAGTTAACATAAGTATACGATTGAGTTTTTATGTCTGCTGCAACTGATTTTGCGAAGAATGGGGTGTCGCTAGGTATTTCTTTTTTTACTAACCTCGGTTGGACATAGTTTTTACTGGAGCCTGTATCCACCAGAAATTTTAACACTTCTCCGCTCTTCGTTCTACATTCGAAGTATGGTAGCGAAGAGCTGGTTATCCTAAAAAATGTACGTCGCTTAATACCAATTCTTCGTCCCTGTTTTCCGATTCTATGGAATCGAAGTGTTCTGTCAATGTCTAGTCGTAATCGTCATTTCCTTCGTAAGTGTCTTCGCTGCCTGCGTTAATGTGAAATACGCGTTGGGTTTTGTTACGCTGGATATTCCTTTGAGAGGATGGTTGGGGTGGTCTTTTTCCCAGGAATTGATTTGCCTGAGGTCTGTAATTTATTTGTTGGGAGCGGATGCTTCGGTCGATATCCATCGGCTCTGGCGGTGGTAGTGGTTTGGGTGCTATGGGTCTAGGTGGGGGTTGTCTTGGCTGGTTGCTATTTGTTGGTACTTGCTCGTAATTAAAAAATCTTGGGTTATTTTGGAATCTAGGTACGTGAGCTAATTGGGGGTAAAAAGTCTGTCTTTGTCTTTGATTATTGGGGCCTCTCTGTGGCAAAGGTGGTGGTGAATAGTAAGACTGCTTCCTTAGTGATAAGTCGTTTTGATTTTGAGCATAATGAGTTCGAAATTTCTGATTCTGTAGTTTGAGACACAAATGTAGAGCTTGCGGAAGGTCCGCAGGCTCTCTAATACCTAGCAGTCTCGGTAAATCACCGTTGAGACCTCTGATAAACGTATCAAGGGGCTTTCCTCGATAAGTCTCGGTAAGTAAGCTTAAGGCTTCTTTTCCTGTGTCCAGACTACCTAATTTGTTAAGGATAAGGGATAAATGAGAGTACACTGTCTGATAGAATTGTTGTACTGGAGAGTTGCCTTGAACGAGTCCTGTCATCTGATATTCCAATGTTGACATCTCTCTTATCTGCGTAATGCAGTGTAAGGCATTTGGCGATGGCTGTCCAGTCCAACGGCGTATTGTAGGACTCTAACGCGATATCAGCGTTTCCTACGATTTTGTTCCTAATTATGTTTAGGATTCCATAGTACTTTGCTGTTCCGCGTAAGGGCTCATAAATTCCGAGTATTCTTTCCATGCTCTTCCTCCAGGAGTTAAACTCCCCTGGTCTGCCTGAAAATTCCCTTAAGGCTTTAACACCGTCGGGAATTCTGTCGAGGTCGCCTAGGCTATCTAGATGTTGTGTTTTTGTTGTTTGGTCTACCATGTTAACAAAATTCGCGTCGGGATTGAGTGCGGCCTGCACAATTGTTGGTGCTTTACTGCTAAGCACTTCTAAGGTTATCTGTGAAACTAGTTTTCTTAGATCTGAAAAATTTATTTGCCTTTGGTTTGGAGGATTGTTGGAGTCGGATGGGTCCTGAGGATTTGGATTGGCTGTGTTATTTGTGCTTAGCCTAGTTGGTCGTACCAGATTGCTTGGGTTTGAGTAATAAATTCCCGTGAAGCTTTATTTCAGCTTTAGTTTCGACAATAAATGTTTTTTCCTTTTTTATAATAAACTAGCAAACCCGGCCCGCTTCGCTGGGCACATTAAAATAGAATAGATATGGTTTAGAACAGAAAAGATATGGTTTTCATATTATTTATTTCTTTATTATTTATTCAAGCGCTTTGGCATAAACAATATTTTTTGTTTTTCTATTTGTTTTTGAGTAAATATAAAATATAAATTGAAAATCATGAATTTCTCGTTTCAATTTATATGTTTTGTTAAGCATTGGAGCTTTTTTAACCATTATCTATTTATATTTTTCAAAAAAAAAAACGAAAAAAATTTTTTTTCCACGAACACATAATTTCATTTGAACATTCGGATTTCACATTAAATTCTCAAATTTCGTAAGAAATTATTCACTGTTCCAAAATCCACTCCAAAAAAATTCGCAAACAAGTTTTACACTTTGCACTTACGTCTTCTCCTTATGGCATCCAAATCGAAAAGAAATATTGACACATTGTAACTCACACTGTCATTTTGACAGTTCAGTTCCGCCCCAAGCGTTAAAAAAGTAAACGACATTATGGCTGGTTCAAAAGAACGCTGTACCCGTTGCCAGTGTTCCGAATTACAACCAAACTTTACGAAACCCATTTTCAATACTTACTTAACAATGTGTGTAAGTTTGGTTTAATTCGGTGCAAAGACACGGCGGGTCCACGTTTTGGCATATATTTCGAGACCCTAGTCATCAATAGGTATGAAAATTACCCCGTATTAAAGCACTTATCAACAGCTTTCATTTGATACCCATATTGTACATACACAACCAAAGGTTACCCGGGTCCACATTTTGACCTATATCTCGAGACCCCAGTCACGGAGCGGCATGAAAAATACTCTGTACTAAAGCATTCACCAACAGCTTCAATTTGATATCCATATTGTACAAACACATTCTAGGGTCCACGTTTTGGTCTCTATCTCGAGACCCTAGTCAGGGAGCGGCATGAAAAATACTCTGAACTAAAGCATTCACCAACAGCTTCCATTTGATACCCATATTGTAAATACACATCCGAAGGTTACCCGGGTCCACGTTTTGACCTATATCTCGAACCCTATCCACCAATAGGTATCCAAACTATACGGAAACCATCTTCAATACCTTTTTAACAATGTGTGTAAGTTTGGTTTAATTCGGTGCAAAGACACGGCCGGTTAGCGAACACACACAAACAGTTGATTTTATTTTATATATAAGATTAAACTCTGCGTTTCTTACTTTCGCCCTTTCTCCGTTTTAAAATTTACAAAATTTGCTTTTCAATATTCACCAATTTATTTTTCGGTCAAATTTCAGTATTTATAATAACTTTCTTTGAAGCTTTGTTTCGGCTTTTTGTTTTTATTTTAATTATTTAAAAAAAATTCTAAACAATATCAATATGTCTCATCTCTTAATTTCATCCTGTCTTTCGTTTCAGGATTTATACAATTTTTCTTTTAATATTCAACGATTTATTTTTCCACAATATTTCTTTATTTAATTCGTCATGACTTACTATAGAATTTCAGCTATACATTTCATCTTCTGTTGCATTATAATTCTGCGTTTGGTTATGATGATGTTACTGCTGCTAGAGCTGGTGGCGTTCGATAATAACGCTGTTTTGATTGTTGTATTTCGTTGGTTGTTTTTGATAATAACACTGCATTAGATGATGCACTCAGTTGGTTGTTTCTGGTAATGCCGCTACGTTGATTTTTATATTCCGTTGGTTGCTTTTGATAATAATGGTTGATTTTTGTATTCAGTTGGTTGTTTTCGGTGGTAACGATGCGTTGATTTGTTGGTTGTTTCCTCTTGCTATCAATGCTGGGTTGATTTTTTCGGTTGGTTGTTTTTGGTAGTAGCGATGCGGTGACTGTTGCACTCGGTTGGTTGTTTTTTAATAATAATGCTGCGTTGATTTTTGTCGCTAATATTGAGTTTGATTTTTGGAGTAATTCTTAGCTTTTTTCTCGCACGCACTCAACACACTAGTACCGTTTTCTTTATTAAAAATGTTTGTTCGCGGGCAAGGCGGCTTGCGTTCAAACGCGTCCTTTTTGTTTTCTACTTTTTTTATCGAAAGAAAAGAAAAAAAACTACTCGGGGGCCTCTTTCCTCGCACTCGCGGTTCTTCTAACTTCAAGTTAGCAAAATACTTCGCTCGGGCGCCAGTTAGGTTTCCTTGCGCGGAAAACCTCAATGAAAATAAAAACAAGGCAATTTACTTGGTGCGGTGCGTCCGCTTTTATTAGCTGTCCGAATTAAACTCAAAAACTTTACAAAAATTATTTAACTCTACACCTACGAATATCTTAATTCTGCAGGAAGGCGTTGCTCAAGCCAGACGCTACGTAAGCATTATTTATTTTCCCAAGTTTGAATTAGTAAACAACGATATTGTGAAACAGTAAACGCTTCCGCTTGAGGGTTTGCGCAACTACTGAGTGAGTTCGCTACGTAATCATTATTTATTTTCCCAAGTTTGAATTAGTAAGAATTTTAAAAGAGATTGCAAAAAGAATTGACAACGATATTGTGAAACAGTAAACGCTTCCGCTTGAGGGTTTGCGCTACTGCTGAGTGAGTTAATTGGAAAAAGGTGATTGTACGGTAAGCAAAATATATTGTGTGTTAACTCTTCCCCCTTAAAAACGATTGTCCTCAATCGTTAAAAGTACGGAAGGTCGTTAATTTTGACTTGTGAGTTTGACTTAATGGAGGCTTTACCGGGGGTCGGGGTTGTTCTAGACTCGGAATAGTTATTTGAAAAATAACTTCCCTCTTTTTTTTAAAGGAAAACCTCAGAAAAATTAGGAAAAGTGTTATGATAGCAAATAAGGAAATATTTTTGTATTTATTAAACGTAGAGTGCGCCTTAAGCAATTTAATTTTCTCCGTGTTATTAACGTGTAATTGACTTAGCATCTCCAGTGAAAGATTTTTCACGAATTCTTTTTCTATAGGCGTTGGTTGGACTATCGGTGGAGCAACCTCCATAGGGGGTGCTTCCCAATTTCTGTACAATTGGTTATTTATCTTTACAGTTGAATTCGAAAATTTTAGTAAGAATGTGCCATTAAGCGTGTTATTATTGACCGTGCCGTTAAAGTCGTTTAAAAGTATTATGCCAGTTGAAATTTTGTCTATTGTTGAAATATGGTACCCATCAGAAATTGAACATGATGAGCTTAAACCATTAAGGAGCGCGGGGATGCAAAGTTCATTGGAAATGTCAGTCAATTGACTTTTCTTATATAATTTAACACTATTACTTTGATTACAATTCTCAAGTAATCCAAATATTTTTTCCTCGTGTCTTAAAATTTCATCGTATTTCAATTTAATTATTTTATTTCCCTTCTTTACGGGTTTCAAAATAATATTAACATAATTCTCCCTGCTTGTGAGTGGGATTTTAACAACATACAGTAGAGTGTGCCGTTATACAAAATATCAATATCGGCAAAGCTAAGGGCTTCTTCTGTTGAAGTAAATAAAATGTTTTCTTCTCTAAGCTTGCAAAGAGTTACATCGATTTCTTTTTTATCTAGTAGGCTTGAATTTATTACATTGTTTTTTGCCGATTGTATTGCGTTTTTAACGTCTTTCAGTTCGTCTTTAACCTTCCGTCAGGCGCAACTATCAGGCTGTGAACTTCGGGCCTAAGTGGCCCACTTTTAAAAACACATAATAAAAGTATAATTACATAGTTTATAAATATGGGAAATACAGAAGAGGCATTAAGGGATATGAATAAGAAATAAATCTAAATATTTTCATAAAAATCAGTTTATTTGACAAAAATTTATCAGTTACAAAAGATAGTCGTAAATTAAGGTTAAAAATAAAAAGTTAAAACAGTCTACCGAAAATAGTTTACAAAAAATGAAAGAATCCAATAAAAATTCAATTTGTTGTAAATATAATAATCAAGAAAACTAATTAATTAGAGGTACAATAAAAATATAAAACTCAAACAATCCTTTTATTGCGCTTGTTTTAGATCTCTTCGGATAGAGTATTTTCGTCCTCTGGAGTATAACACCGTTCACACATCATATACGAATGGGATAAACAAAGTGGTGATTTACATTTCTTGCATTCGTGATTCATCAGTCTTCTCAAACCAGTTTCGCTAGTGCAAGTTGAGCATCGTCTTCGTTTAGGGGGCGGAGAAGGGCTTCGTTCATTTGGGAGTGAAGGTCGATATTTTTTTAACCTTATTTGAAGACTGAACGGTATTCCGTGGGTTTTCAAACTTCTTCGACGTTGCTCCTCGATTGTCAGTTCATGAGCCAACTTTTTTAAGAAAAGCCTTCTACGCAGTGGTTCTAGGTTATTACTGAGGTATATCACTTGAGAGTTAATACCAGCGACATTCAGCATTGTGAAAAATATAACCATTGGCCAGCTTTTGATATTTCGTGATACATTGTACGTTGCACACATTTTATCTACAGTATCAACGCCACCTTTCGTGGAATTATAAAACGAGATGATTTCTGGTTTATTTTCCTTGGAATCGAGATCAATGTTCTTGTTGTCATGAAGAGTCGATACGAGAAAAACATTCCTTTTAGAACGTGGAACATATGAAACCAAAGATTTTTCGTCATTGAACCCAAACAAACTTGTGAATTGTTGTCTTCCCTTAGTGCCTACAAAGTCAGGTGGCAATTGTCTTTTATTTTTTCTTACGGTTCCAACATAGGATAGTTTTTTTTGGTTCAGTTCGTCAACTAGATCTATATCAGTAAACCAGTTATCGCCTGTTATATTGCGTCCAGTGCCAAAAAGAGGCTCAGACATTCTCAAAACTACGTCCTTGGCCTGTTGCTAATAGAAAAGCTGGTTGCCTTCCAGCATAGATTTCCATGTTGTATACGTAATTCATTTTCGCGTCGACGAGAGCAAAGCACTTGATGCCATATTTATTTGGCTTAGATGGTATATACTGCCTAAAAGGACAGTTTCCACGAAAACCGGGTAGCATTTCGTCTATAGTCATATTTTCCCCAGGAATGTAACTATCTTGGCAACTTCTTTCGAACTTCTCGAAAATGTCTCGAACTGGAGCGAGCCGATCCAGTTCTTTTCTTTCCTCTCTTGTACTTCGGTCATCAAAACGAAGGCAACGCATAAGTGTCTTGAATCGCTTAATATTCATGACAAGGCCAAATCTTTCAATCCCATCATCGTCTATTCCCCAAAGTTCTTCCAGATATTGACGATTCCCCCTGTATGCTCCTGCAAGGTATAATAACCCAATAAAACTCGTATTTCTATACGGTCAGTGGGTTTAATGTACCTTTCTCTAGAAAAATTGTTTCTAATGGTCTCAATGTATTGGTTGGTGTATGCTACTATTATGTTTAATATTTCGTCGCTAAAAATATTATTCCATATATTAACAGCAGTACTAGCATTTCTTGCATTCCCTTTTACTCAAGGTAAGTGAGTAATTATGTTGTGAGGTCCTCTGCGTGCACTTCGCAGAGGTGAATTTTGTTTCCACTTACTGATCTTATCTTTTCCTAGAAAAAATGTATGTCTCCAGAATTTTCATCATTTAGGTCGGTCTTATCATCCTGCTCTGTCTCGGAATTTTCACCCCGTTCTTCTACCTCGTCATCTGAAGCAACATCGCTTTCCTCCCCAAATTCGTCTTCCATTGTGGGATCGTCGTCATCAGCCACCAGCAAATTTATAACTTCTTCCACGTCTTTGGACTCATTTAAATTGAAGTATCGACGAGACATTTCTATCAAGAACATAAAACAAATTAAAACATATAACCTTTGTAACGCGTTTGGGCGCAATGTGTCCTGCAGGCCACATCAATAAATCAGGTTATTTTCAACTAAGTATTAAATATTAATAAATTATTTAGTATTAAAATGGGGCAGTAGTTAATTTGAAATCAGTAATTTTGAAAATACTTACTTTAAAAAATGTGATGAGTTAGGGCGCAATGAGCTTCTCCGATCAAACTGCGTATAACTTCACTTTGGGAAGGGAAAACACAAACTGAGTTAATTTGATATAAAGAGCACACCATAAGAAGCACCTATTGAGCAAAAGAGTAGTAAACGGTACAAAATAATAGAGTGAGACATAAAAATGTGTGAGCTGTGCCTCACAGATCGGGTGCGCCCGACGGAGGGTTAACTCATCTAATTTTTGTTTGTAAAAGTAATACAATTTCATCTATAAGTCTATTATCTTTTCTAATAGCGTTACTTAACATATTCGTTATTGTTGTCAAATTGTTTATTCTGTCGCTTAATGCTTGATTTATCAAAACTTGCTTATTGTTATTTATGTTATTTTTATCTATAATGTCTTTAACCATTTCGAAATCATCATGGTCCGGTGTCCCAGCAATATACTTCCAGGCCGTACCAAGCATATTAATGGATCTTTTATTCCGGAATTTATGGATTGGTTGTATTGCGTTGAGGATATTGGTAATTTGGGATAATTCAAGGTTTAATAGTGGGAAAAAGGAATTGCTTTTTGGAATGTTTTCCTCCATGAAAGTTCGTATGTTGTTCAGGAATGATGCGTATTGGTCAAGCCTTGTAACATGAATTATTTTAAATGTCCCGTCTTGTATTTTTGCTTGTCCATTGTTAATTGTGATCAGGTGCGATAGAGTAGAGTTTGTTATTTGCAGTTCGTTTGCCAATATGCTGGTGATGAAGAGTGATCTATAAAAGATTAATGGATATTTAGCTTCTGATATTGCTCTTGTGAACAATTTTTCCTGCTTCTGTGAGGACAGTTGTTGACTTGTCCTCTTTCACAATTTCTTTTTTAAATTTCGGGGTAAGCTTCGTTCCTAAACGTTTAGTTATTCTAACATATATGATATCTCCCTGGTTATATTTTCGAGATGGTTGGCGATTTTTATTGTGGTTATCTACGTCATTATTTTGTTTGTCTATGAGTCTCTGTACGTTAGTCTGTCGTACTTTCTCGAGTGTTTTCGGATCAGTGTTAATTTTTCGTTAGAAAAATAAGTCTAAAGTCTTCTTTCTTGTTGTGCTATGAATTGTAAAGTTATATTCTTATAACACTCTTTCTAAGAGTTCAGAAAATATTTTATAAGTGCCTTCAGCTTTGAGACAGCGCATGATCTCTGTAAGAGTGGAATGGAACCGTTCCACCTGGCCATTCACAGAGCTCGTATATGGCGGCGATGTGAATATTTTTATACCTAATTGATCTTTTAGCATGAAATTGATTGCTGCGGAATTAAGGGATTTTTCGTTATCGAATATTATCATTTCCGGTACTCCGAATAAGAAGAGGATTTCTCGAAGGGGTTCCTTAATGTCTTCTATGGCTCTAGAGTTTATAATTCGTCCTTGGGCGTATTTCGAGAACTTATCGATGGCCGTTAATACCAGTTTGTTTTCAGTTCTATAGATATCTACGTGAAGTATTTGACCCGGAAAGGTAGGTATGGGGGTTTTTCTCAGTTCTGGTCTTATTGGTTGCCGGTCGTACTTGTTAAGTTTGCAGATTGAGCATTGTTTTACGATTCTATTAATTTTATTATTCATGCTGGGAAAATAATACTTTTCCAGATTTTTCACTTTGTTTTCCTTAGCGTTGCGATGTGCTCTTGTGCGTGTTTCTATAATAATTCCCTCATGCTGCTTTTAATTTTTAATATCTTCTACTAATAATTGTGTAAACCTAACTTTATACTTTGCGAAATTATCTGGGAAAATCTCTTGAATCTTTCCCATCAGGGACTCTGGAGCTTTAATGTCGTTTATCACCGACGGATTTAAATATTTTTGTAGAAGTGAAACGAGTTTCTTGGATGTGAACTCATTTTCTGTAATAGTATGCCGGTGAATTGTGGGGAAAACGATTTGGAATTCATATGCCGATTTTGAATCTATGTTTAGAATTATTTGGTTCTTGAAGACGTTCAATGGGGTTTCGATGCTGCAGATAAGGTTTTGTCCTGAACTGCTGTCACTTTTAGTCATTTCTGACATAGTATGGACTCCCAATTCTAATGGAATTCTTGGCCGGAGAGGCCAAGGAACGATCTTAAGTTTTTCAAAGTTTTTGGTACAGGAAAATTAACTATCGCCTCGACTTTCTTTGGCGTAGTTTTTATGCCGGTTTGTGATATTACAAACCCCAAAAATTCCACTTCTTGTCTGAAGAAATGGCACTTGTCGAGTTGTACCTTCATATTGGCGTTTTCCAATGTTTTGAAAATACTTTCGATGTGACGTACATGCTCTTCGTCTGACTTACTGTAAATGATGATATCGTCTATATAGACGTAACATATCTTTCCAATAAAATCATGAAGGATGTCGTCTAACGCACGCTGGAATACCGCGGGTGCGTTCTTCAAGCCAAATGGCAGACGGGTAAACTCGTATTTACCATTGTTTATGGAAAATGCGGTTTTCTTTACGTCCGAGGCTCTAAGTGGAACGATTTATTTTTCCACAATATTTCTTTATTTAATTCGTCATGACTTACGATAGAATTTCAGCTATACATTTCATCTTCTGTTGCATTATAATTCTGCGTTTTGTTATGATGATGTTACGGCTGCTAGAGCTGGTTGCGTTCGATAATAACGCTGTTTTGATTGTTGTATTCCGTTGGTTGTTTTTGATAATAACACTGCATTATTTATTTTCCCAAGTTTGAATTAGTAAACAACGATATTATGAAACAGTAAACGCTTCCGCTTGAGGGTTTGCGCTACTGCTGAGTGAGTTAATTGGAAAAAGGTGATTGTACGACTGTACGGTAAGCAAAATATATTGTGTGTTAACTTATATATACATGTAAGACGGGGATACCAGACGGCAGCGCAGCACAGCAGTGAGAGAGAAACGGGTTTTTTGGCGTTAGAGTTAGTAGTCGGCGGGCAGCTGAAGTAGAAGGTTGCAGTGAAGCAGGAGAGCGGAATATTTATTTTTCAAGTTAATATGGTTCATTTTAATTAAATACTTTTTTTGTGCATATACTTTCCTTTAAAACGCAAATACATACCTACAACAAAAAGGTGTTAATAAAGACTTTAACTCTTTTTACATTTGGGGGCTCAACCGCTTTTAAGCCAATAAAAAAGTGTCGCGTACGTGTCTGAACTTTGCAAAAGTGTGTAATTTTGAACAATGCTTGAAACGAAGCGTTGTATCAGTACAGTCAGTGTACGTGGTTGAGCATAGTAAGAGCAGTGGTTTGTAGTGATGCGAGTTGACGCTGGCAAGATCAAGTGGAAAAATTTATAGAAAGAACTCGAACAATTGCTGTTGTGTGCGCGAATTAACGACAAAAATCTATACATATTTCGACTATGCGTTACTAAGCGCAGGGGAAAGTTGTAGCAGTTGTTGGTAAAGCTGTCGTTCGTAATTTTTTTTTGTTTTTGTGCTTGTCGTCCTACTCAATTGAACAGTTATTGCGTGATCAAAAGAACGAAGTTGAAACGCCGATAAGTTGTAATGGGCAAAGTATAGCATACACCAGCAAAAAGAAATAATCAAGAGGAAGTTGAGAAAAAAGTTGAAACAAAAGCAACAATGGCAACGGGAGGTGAATTAACGAATACGAGAGAAGATAACAGTGGCGGGGCAATGGAGGAGAAAACTCAGCAATTGCTACAACTTCTTACTCTTAAAATACAAGTTGACGAACAAAGAGACAGTAAAGGAAAAATATCAACAGAGAATTTTAACAAAGTGATCAGCGAGTGTGATGGCCGTTCTATTCCAATTATTAAGTGGTTTGAAGTCTTCGAAGCAAATGCCGACGCATACGGCTTGACAGATAAACAAAAGTATTTACAGACGAGAGGGAAAATGTGTGGCACTGCGAAGTTGTTTTTAGAAGAAGAAACAGTATCCGATTACATCGGCTTGAAACAGGCTTTTATCGATGAATTGCAATATAATTGGAATAGTGCACAGATACATCAGCAGCTGCGTGAACGCAGAAAGAAGCAGAGCGAAACATTACAAGAATATATGTTAGTAATGAAAAAAATCGGAAGCATTGGCAATATTGGAGAAGCAGCTGTGTTACGATACATTGTTGACGGTCTGGACATAAAAATGAGTATAAATTTGCCATGTATCGTAGTAAATCAGTTGTTCGCAAAAAAAGATAACACATATAGAGTTTGTATCGACTATAGGAAACTTAATAGCATGGTGCTTGATGATTGTTTTCCGGTTCCCCTGATGGAAGAGGTGTTAGAGAAACTTCAGGGTGCCAAAGTTTTTACAGTATTGGACATTGAAAACGGATTTTTTCACGTACCAGTGGAGGAGACAAGTAAAGCATTTACGGCGTTTATCACCAGAGAGGGTTTGTTCGAGTTCAACAGAGCACCATTCGGTTTTAAAAATTCGCTGCCGCGTTTATTAGATTTGTTAATCACATATATCAAGACTTTATTAACAATAATATCATTCAGTTATATATAGATGATATTATTGTTTACGCCGCTACGCCTGAAGAGTGCATGCAAGGGACGGAGAAAGTTCTTGAAAGGGCCGCGCAGTATGGCCTAAGGGTTAAATGGAGTAAATGTAGTTTTCTTCAGTCACGTATAAATTTTCTCGGCCATGTCGTCGAAGACAGTAAGATTTGGCCTGGCAAAGAAAAAACAGCGGCTGTTAGTCGATTTGTGTTGCCAACAAACATTAGGGCGGTGCAGGCATTTCTTGGGCTAACAGGATTTTTTAGAAAATTTATTCCAGGCTATGCACAAATAGTGCGCCCGTTGACAAATCTTTTAAAAAAAGAAGTAAATTTTAATATGGGCCCAGAAGAAGTAAAAGCAGTACAAAAATTGAAACAGCAGTTGACAAGTGAGCCTATGCTATTTGACAAGTGACAAGTGAGCCGAATATTCGAAAGGGGGGCAATCACTGAGCTGCACACGGATGCGTCGAAAGAAGGTTTCGGTGCTGTGTTGCTGCAGAGGTTTGACAGCGAGTTTTATCCCGTATACTTTTGGAGCAAAAAAACTTCTGAGGAGGAAGCCAAAAAGCACAGCTACATTCTAGAAGTCAAAGCAGCGTATTTGGCAATTAAGAAATTTCGCCATTACCTGTTGGGCACCCGGTTTAAGTTGGTTACAGATTGAATTGCGTTCAAGCAGACCACTTCGAAACAAGAAGTACCAAGAGAAGTTGCACAATGGGTGCTCTACCTACAAGATTTTAACTTCGAAATAGAACATCGCGCAGGCTGCAAAATGCAGCACGTTGACTATATAAGCCGCTATCCGCAATCAGTCATGGTTGTTACTACAGAAATATCAGCCAGAGTTAAGAAAGCACACCAGAATGATGACCATATAAAGGCAATAGTCGAAATAATGAAAGATTGTCCATATGAAGATTATACGATGAAAGGTGGTATGCTGTTTAAGTCGGTTGAGGGTAACGATTTGTTGGTGATACCAAAACTGATGGCGCGTGACTTTATTCGAGAAGCGCACGATATGGGTCATTTTTCAGTGGTAAAAACTATGCACTCAATACAACAGCAATACTGGATTCCGCACTTGGAAAACAAAGTGGGTAAATTTATCGCGAACTGTATTAAATGCATTGTCCACAACAAAAAGTTAGGCAAGCAAGAAGGCTACCTGAATTACATCGATAAGGTCGACACACCGCTGCACACACTACATATCGATCACTTGGGGCCGATGGATGCTACCTCTAAATGGTATATTGTCGCTAGTCGAGGGGTTTTCCAAGTTCGTGTTGCTGTTTCCCACGGGCCACGAAGAAGTGATTCAAAAGTTGAGTGAGTGGTCTAATACGTTTGGTTTTCCGAGGCGAATAATAAGTGATCGAGGTACAGCGTTTACTGCAAAAGGGTTGGTTGAGTTTTTCGACACGCACAAAGTTGAACAGATTTGGACAACAACGGGAGAGGCCAGAGGCAATGGTCAGATTGAGCGCGTAAACCGCTCGGTTTTATCGATTATTGCTAAGCTGTCAGCGGATCAGCCGGCGTTATGGTACAAATATGTGCCTCAAGTTCAGAGAGCTATTAACGCACACGTTCATGTATCTACGAAGACATCGCCGTTTGAAGTTTTGTTTGGCACAAAAATGTTCAGTCAAGCTGAGGGTCGTCTACTTGAATTATTAGAGGGAGAGATCGTATCACGTTACAATGAAGATCGTCAGAAGTTGCGTGATGAAGCCCGACGCACTATCATGCAAGCGCAGCAGATGTACAAACGTAATTTTGACAAGAAGCGTCAAAAAGAGCATGGCTACAAAATTGGCGATCTCGTCGCAATAAAGAGAACCCAGTTTGTGACTGGTCACAAGTTAGCCAGTAAATTTTTGGGTCCATACGAAGTCACTAAGATCAAAGGCAACGGCCGTTATGATATGAAGAAAGCAGCGAATGTCGAAGGCTCGAAAATAACCATGACTCTTTTCATATACATATACTGCCTATGAAGTGAAGGATACTGTGGGACCCGAGGTAGAGGAACTTGTTTGTCGCCAAATAATTTGCGAGTACTATTTTTCGGGATTTTTTCAAATAATCAAACGAAATCGCGGTTTCTTAATCAGCCGCAATATTTTCAAAAAAAAATTTTTTTTCGACAATACAAATTTTGTTTGAGCAAAGACTCATTGTTCGCTGCTTATTTTCGTCTCGTTTCCGTTGGTTCTGGTCAAGTTTTAGCTGTTATATATTTCGGTATTTATCGCTTTTGTTTTCGTTTTCGTGCTGACAAACTTCCAGAACCGTGTTCATTTTACAAAAGCCACAGGCTAAAACAGCGAACTTTAATCTCAAAACATGAGTAAACCAAAGTCGGCTATTTCAAGTCTCTCTCCAAGTAAGGAAATGATGGACTTAAAGTCTTTAAAGCGCCAGAGAACTGTTGCAAAAACCAGCATAGTGCGCATAAAAACGGGTCTCCTTGAAAAGACCATGTCGCTAGATCCAATCGAATTGGAGTGCCGACTCGACATATTGAACTCCCACAGCGAAAAACTCATGAAATGTCAGTCGAAAACTGAGGAAATCGACGAAGAAGACATTGCCCGTGGAGAGTTAGAGGACTTAATTGTAGAAACAAAGTCCATTATAAAGTCCATTCTGGCGAGAAATAAATCGTCAATTGCCGAATCATCTTTCATTGCACCTCACAGCTCGCGACTACCAAAAATGTCGTACATTCAAAGGAGAATATTCCGAATTTAAAAACTTTATGAGTCTGTTTGAGAGTTTCGTGCACAATGATCCCACAATCCCGGATATTGAAAAATTTAATCATTTATTTAGTATCATGTCTATCCGGTGAAGCCTTAGGCACAGTAAAGTCCTTCCAAATGTCGGAAGAAAATTATCCAAAGGCGTTGGCAAGTTTGAGGAAGGTGTATGATAATAAATGCCTGATATTCTTTAATACAGTGTCTAAACTTTTTGAATTGTCAAAAATCCAAAGGCCTTCTGCGTCGTCTTTGCGATCAATGATTGATACAGTGTCTGCAGCAGGTATATGACTCTCTTTTATCGCTGGGTGACGATAAGCTTATTTCAAATGCGATGTTGATTCACATAGTCATGTCGAAGGTTGATCCCACTACTCGGTCAAAGTGGGAGGAGCAACTTCACTATGATGAGCTACCGCTTTGGGCTGAGTGTGAATCTATGCTAAACAAGAGACACCAGCATTTATCAGCTGAAGAAGCTTCTTCATCCCAACAAAGGCCAAACAATGAAGATACGCGCCAGAAAACAAAGAATCAACAACTGCGACACTCAAAGACAACATTTATCGTGACGAATTCCAAACTGCCGACTTGCCTTCACTGTGGTTCTAAGGATCATTATTTGACAGCTTGTCCAAAATTCCAAGCGCTTACTGCACTTAAAAGATTTGAATTAGCAAAATCTATTTCCCTGTGCATAAATTGCTTGCGCAAGGGAAATACGGTCCCAAAGTGCAAAGCAGATCGCTGTGGTGTATGCAACCGTTCGCATCACACCATGTTGCATCAATACCCGATCTCCTTTGAGACCGAGCCGCAACCTTTGACGTCACAGGCCATGCATATTAGCAGCCTGCCAGTTAGTTAATGTAAAGGCCAGCTCTGGTGTTTACGTGCAAGCGCGAGCTCTACTTGACTCCGGTTCTCAAGTCAACTTTATGACCGAAGAGCTTATGCAGAAATTGCGAATCCGAAAAGAAAAATTCGCTCTAAATATAGTTGGAATTGGCAATTCAAATAAAAAGGTCCAAGCCAAGCTAAAAACTTATATAAAATCGAGGATCAACAATTCTGAGTTTTCGGCGGACTTTTGGGTAATGCGTTCGATATCAGTCAATCATCCAGATCGGACTGTAAACACAAATGGCTGGAAAATCCCACAAAATATTGAACTAGCTGAACCAAGTTTCTACAAATGTCAGAAAATAGACATACTTTTAGGAGCTGAAATATTCTTTGATCTATTATCGGTGGGTCAGATCAGAACCAGCCCAAGGCAGCCAACGCTGCAAAAAACTGTGTTAGGCTGGATAATTTCAGGCAAGTATGCCACAACCAATAGCTCCAGTGCCCAAGTAAGTAGCACATTGTGCCAACTTTTGAAAGCGTTGCTAGCATTGTTACTACAATCCGAAAGTTCTGGGAATTGGAAGAAATACCTGCACAAGTAAATTCCACACGACTGACTCCAGAGCAGGCAAAATGTGAGGAATTTTTTTGGAAAACCACACAGGTTTTACCATGTGGAAGGCTTCAAGTCAGACTTCCTTTCAAAACCGACCGTAAATTACTCGGTAATTCGTATGAAAGCGCAGCTCGGGGGTTTCAGGCGCTGGAGAGAAGGACTCTGAAAGATCCAGTACTTCGTAAAATGTACCTGGACTTCATGCAAGAATATCTCGAATTGGGGCATATGAGTCCAACAAATAATCGACTCACGAATGAGCCGCACTATTTCATTCCGCACCAGTGTGTGTTAAGACCACAGAGCACAACTACCAAGTTGAGCGTTGTTTTTGGTGCTTCGATTCGCACATAACCACAAGTTGCGTTGAATGAAACTTTGATGATCGGACCGATCGTTCAAGAGGAGCTTTTTCGACCCTCCTTCGCTTCCGATTGCACAAATATGCCATGACTGCCGACATCACGAAGATGTATCGTCAAATATTGGTGCACGTAGACGACAGGAAGTTCCAGCTCATAGTGTGGAGACAGGATCCATCGGAGCACTTGCAAATTTTTCGACTAAACACAGTAACATACGGCACAGCACCTGCACCATTTCTCGCCACACGGTGTCTGCAAATGCTAAGCGACAAAAATAAAGCCAAATATCCACTCGGTTCCAAAGTCATTCGGAATGACTTTTACGTCGACGACCTATTAACAGGATCCGACAGTATAGAAAGCCTCACCCAGATACAACAGGAAGTAAATACAATTTTAGAATTGGCGTGCCTGAAATTAGCAAAGTGGTTTTCCAATCATACAAGCTCATCGGATAGTGAGAGTCTCCAAAAATTATTGCAGCTCAGCGATAGTGACTCCACCACAACGCTGAGAATCCACTGGCAGCCGAAAGATGACATTTTTCGCTTCATTCTGTAAGATAATTTTAGCGAGCTGCGAGCAACTAAACGTAATATTTTATCAGTTTCCGCTCGCCTCTTTGACCCTCTTGCTTTATTAGCCCCGCTAGTTACCAAAGATAAAATCTTATTACAAGAGCTTTGGATTCAAAAGCTAGACTGGGATGAGTCGATTCCATTGCGGCTTGACACTAGCTGACCAAACTTTAAAGCCAATTTGTTGCAGCTTCCATCAATTAGCATTCCTCGGTATGTAAATAGAGAGTCGAGTGCCAGCTGCCAAATTCATGGCTTTTCCGACGCTGCAATAAGAGCGTATGGCTGCTGCGTATATATACGTAGCCAATCCGCTAGTGGTATGAAATGCACGCAGCTTACTTCAAAGTCTAGAGTAGCCCCGCTGAAGACTAAATTTCTTCCGCGTTTAGAGCTCTCGGCAGCCCATCTTCGAGCCAAATTATGGTCAAGAATTTCACCAATGTTGAGTCGACCAATAGAACAAACAACTTTCTGGACAGACTCCGAAATAGTTCTGCATTGGATTAAAACGCATCCATCGTCGTTGCAAACTTTCGTCGCAAATAGAGTGTCCGAGATCCAAGAGTGGACCCAGAATATGTCGTGGCGTCATGTGCCCACGAAAAAAAATCCAGCGGATCAAGAGTCTCGGGGTTGTAACGTGGACGAATTGGGTAATTCAATATGGTTTAGTGGTCCACAGTTCCTCCTAGAAGACCCTGCTACATGGCCAAAAAATGTTAACTTCAGTCTCTCTCCAGAACAAGAAGCACTCGAGAAGAAGAAGAACGCAATTACGTTAACCGCAACCAATGCCACAATAAATCCACTTCTCGAAATAATTCACAGGTTCTCATCTCACAGAAAAGTGCTTCGGATGTTCGCTTATATACTCAGATGGCTTCGAAAAATACGAGAGCGAAAAGCAGAATCTGAAATAATACCCACGGCAAAGGAATTACAATTGAGTTTCCTTAAAATTGTCGAAATAATTCAACATTTTGAATTTAGCGATGAAATAAAAAAATTATCGAAAAATAACGTACTTCCCTCAAGTTTGCAGAAATTAGCTCCATTTCTGCATGAACACTCGGAATCATCAAATTGATTCGAAGAGGTGGCCGTTTATTAAACGCGCCAATCCCCTATGATGCTAAGTTCCCTTTGATATTACGCAAAGACTCGCACTTTGTGAAAGTATACATCCTGTTCCAACATTTTCGTAGTCACCATGCCGGTCCAAAGGCATTGGTTGCGCTTCTGCGACAAAAAATATGGCTGATAAATGCTCGAGAAGCCGATCGATTACGCGCCCAACGGCCCTTCACAATATGTGGGGTAGATTACTGCGGGCCCATTCACATAACCTTAAAAATTCGCGGTCGCCCTCCCGTGAAAATGTATATTGTCATTTTCGTGTGTTTCGCTTCAAAGGTAGTTCATCTAGAACTTGTAACTGATTTAACTGCTGATAAATTTATTTTCGCTCTCAAAAGGTTCATTGGCGCCGAGGGATGGCAGCCAAAATATACTACGACAATGCGACGAACTTTGTGGGAGCAGAGAGGAAGCTGAGGTAACTCCGAGAAGCCTTTCTGGCACAGAAAGAGGAGATTCTCCAATACGCCGCCGACGAAGGATTCATCTTCGCCTACATACCTCCGAGGGCACCCCACTTCGGCGGCCTGTGGGAAGCAGCAGTGAAGTCGGCCAAACATTTGCTGGTGCGCGCCGTAGGCAACGCACTGTTAGCCGCCGAAGAAACCGCAACGCTTCTCGTCGAAGTAGAAGCGGTACTGAGCTCCCGACCGCTCGCACCACTCAGCAACGACCCCAACGACGGCGAGGCGCTAACGCCGGCGCATCTACTAATCGGTTGCCCCTTGCGAGCTTTGCCACCGGAGAAAGTACCCGTCAACCTCAGGCGCTGCTTAGAGAGATGGCAGCTTGTTTGCTCTCTCAAGCAACAATTTTGGCGGGCGTGGTCAAAGAGCTACCTTCTGGAGCTTCAGCAGCGCAACAAATGGGTCCACCCGCAGCCCAACGTCCAACCAGGCCAACTCGTCGTCGTCCACAAAGACACCGTACCATCGCAGCATTGGGTGCTGGGTCGAGTAACCGCAACCATTCCCGGAGCGGACGGCTAAATTCGAGTCGCAGACATTGCTACTAGGTCGGGTGAAGTACAAGAATTGAAAGCTGTTGGATTCCTTCAAGGTGGCCGGTGTTAAGCCAGATTCTGGCAAACTATTCTAATAGAATAATGTAATAACAATAGAATAGAATAAATTCATATTGTATAATATTGAATTTAAATAATAAAAATGTATTTGAGTTTAAATTAAGTTATTTTATATCTTTTATTTATAAGTATATGAATTTGAAAAGGTCGAGCCAATGAGCACCAGGAGATTTGGTGGCTCCTAAAACACTCAGCCTAAAGAGCCTGTTGTATTTAAAGCTCTGGAAAGGGGGTAGATAGTAAAGTAGGGAGGGAGAAAAGTATCAGAGAAAGAGATAGGAAAGAATAGAGACAGAGATAGAGATAGTTAGTCCTGTGAGAATTTTCCAGATTCTTTGGCAAATCTGTAAATATCCTCCAGTTTTAGAGAACGAATATTACTCATTCTCATGACATCGGAACCCAATACTCGTAGCCTTGCTCTAGCAAAGGCAGGACACTCACAGAGAAAGTGCTCAGTGCTATGCGCCTCCTCCAAGCATGACAGGCATACCAGGTCCTCGATGATTCCAATGGTGGTCATATGCTCACCCCATGGGTTGCGTCCTGTTATGATGCCGACCATCAACCGAATATCTTTCCTTCTAAGTTTTAGTAGAAAGTTTGACAGTTTTCTGTTCGGACTTGTCACAAAAAACTTTGCAGTTCTGCAGCGTTCCAGACCGGACCATCGCTCTTTGTGTAGATTGCCTACATAATCGCTGATCCAATTCTTGATTCCTGCGGGACTGATTCCGATTATTGGCTCTGGCCCCTGTGGGGGCACCGCTGATCCACGGTTGGCCAATTCGTCGGCAATTTCGTTTCCTTGAACACCGGAGTGTCCCGGAACCCATAAAAGTACAAACCTGTTTTGTCTTGCGACAGGATTAAGCTTCTTCTTACATTCTTGAACAATCTTTGAGGTTTGCTTCGCGTTCTCCTGGGCCTTCAATGCAGCCTGACTGCCACTGAAGACTAAAATCTGTTCGCCGCTCCATCTCCTCTCGATTATCCATTCGGCTACTTTTAGGATGGCACAAACTTCTGTTTGGAAAACAGTTGCCATTCCCCCCATAGCATAGTGATACTTATTACTATCGTTTAAGTATCATCCGGCTCCAGACCCTATTTCAGTCTTGGACCCATCGGTAAAGAAAATATCCGGCAAACCTAGGTGCATGCATTCTAGATTGCTCCATTGCTAACGCAATGGAAATCTGACATCAAATTTCCTTCCAAATGAAACTGTGGGTATCAGGTCATCTTTAGGGGCCAAAAACAGTGGATAGTGCTCCGACAGCAACTTAAAGATTTCTCTGTGTCCCGAAGTTCCATCTTCGTGCCAGAAACCGTATTTATGGAGTCTACACATTGCTTTTATTGCTTCCTGTTGTATCTTAAGATCCAGTGGGAGCAAATCAAGCATAGCATTTAGGGCATCACCAGAGGTTGTACTCATGGCACCCGTGATGCATAAACATACACTTCTTTGCAGCCTGTGTAGTTCCCGGATTGTGGACTTAACCATGCTCCGCCGCCACCAGACCACAGAAGCGTAAGTGATGATTGGTCCGATAAGTGCTGTGTATATCCATAGGACCACAGCAGGTTTCAGACCCCAGGTTTTGCCAAAGGCTCTACGGCATTGCTGAAAAATCTTCAATGTACAATTCACCTTCAGTGAAACGTGTGTCTCCCAAGTCAGCTTCTTATCCAAGATTACTCCTAGATATTTAACTTCGTTGGAAAGACCAAGTGTCACTCCTTTCAGTGTTGGAAGACTGAGTCCATCCAATTTCTGTTTTCTCGTAAACCAGACTATGGTTGTTTTGTTCGGATTAACGGAAAGACCTTGTTTCATGCACCAGTCATCGATTTTGTCAAGAATCCTCTGCACTTTCGTGCAAAGCCTCCTTAAGGATTTATTCGATGTTAGCGCTCAGACGTCGTCCGCATATACTTGGACGTGAAAACCGAGTTCCTGCATCCCCGCTAGTAGAGAGTCTACGACGAAGCACCACAGCAGCGGAGAAAGAACACCCCCTTGGGGACATCCTAGCTTGGCCCTGACTGTGATTTCTTCGTCTCTGCTCCCACCAGCGGTTAACAGCCTCTCAGAGAGCATGGAATATATCCATTTTATAATGGCTTGATCAACTCCGTGTCGTTCGGCAGAAGAACATATCGAGCCGAAAGTGGCATTATCAAAAGCCCCCTCAATGTCCCCGAACACGTCCATTGTGTATTCGTCAGCTTCCAGCCCAGCTTCAATCTTGCTAACAAGATCGTGTAAGGCTGATTCACATGATTTTCCACTCTGGTAAGCGTGTTGATTTCTACTAAGTGGACTTCTCGGCAATACCCCCACTCGAATATGTTTCTCCACCACTCGTTCCAGACTTTTCAACATGAACGATGTCAAACTGATTGGTCTAAAACTTTTTGCTAGGGAATAGTCATTTTTTACTGGTTTTGGAATAAATACTACTCTTACGCGTCACCATTGGGATGGTATATAACCAAATGCAAGACAGGCTGTGATGATCCTTTTCAGGGCCTCAATCAGCCTGTCTCCTCCTTTTTTAAGCATTACTGGATATATTCCGTCAGGTCCAGGGGACTTAAAGTTCTCAAAGGAAGATAAGGAAAACCTTATCGATTCCCTTGTCACTATCCGACTAGCAATATACCAGCTGTACCTAGAGGTTCCACCGTTGATACCTATATTGCTCATGCCACTCTCTACTTGAGGGAGAGTTCTACTACCCGGAAAATGGGTTTCGAGTAGAGCATTAAACGTTTCCGATTTGGAAATGGTGTATGAACCATCAGGTTTTCGAATGGAATCCAGCCTTACTGAGCGGTCTAAATGAAGAACCTTACAAAGTCTCGCTGTTTCCCTCATTTCTTCGACGTTACTGCAGAAATTTCTATAGGATTCAAGTTTGGCTTGCCGTACTTTTTTCTTATATTCTCTCTGTGTAAGTCGATGATTGGCCCAGTCCTCTTCTGTTTTGGTCTTCAAGGCCTTATTAAGAAGTTTCCTGGACCGTACACGAAGCTTCGACAGTTCAGGGTTCCACCAAGGAACCGCTTTCCCCAGCCTACTTTGCCTGAGTGGGCACAGTTCCTCAAAGCATTTGTTTCAATCTTTCTATTGATTTGAGATTTTCTATCATTTCTACTGATTTGAGTTTTTTCAGGTTTGGTAATCGCTCTGTTACAAGCTCACCATACCTGTCCCAGTCCACATTTCGAGGATTCCTACCGGAAGGTATTGATATTGTGTCAATTCCCAGTCGGAACTCGATAAGACGATGATCAGAAAGAGAGTCCTCTTCCAAAACTCGCCATCGGTTGATTTGATTTCCAACTGACCTATTGGTAAGTGTTAAATCAATCACCTCTTGTCTCCTTCTGGTCACAAAAGTTGGTTTGTTACCAGTGTTTTGAATGACCAAATCAGATGACAGGATAAAATCCAGTAACTTGAGACCTCTGGGGTTGCATTTGCTGCTTCCCCACACAATGTTCTGTGAATTTGCATCACAGCCCACTATTAGCCCCAGATTATTGGATGCTGCATACTAGACCACTTCTCTTAGCTCCTCGAAGGAGGTGGCTGTAAAGAGTCGTAGGGTAGGTAGGCCGAAACTATGATAGCTTCGACACTGTTCCCACTCTTCCAGTACTTTATTTTTCCAACAACGATATCTCCGGAGCATAGCTCTTTTAACATTGTGTGTTTGATCAACCTCGGCATGATAATACATGCTCGCGGTCTCAGATTCCCTTCACAATGAAGTTTTTGTCCCCACGACATAGCACCTGGACCACAGATACGCTTGTGACATACCCATGGTTCTTGTATAAGTATTATGTGCGGGTTTGTTTGCAGTTGTGCATGCCTACGGCACAAGAGAGCCGTAGACGCTTTGCTATGCTGCAGATTTACCTGTGTAAATATTACTTCAGTCATGAGACTGAGTATATTTACGCTTTGTCCTCCACCTTATCCTGGACACGGAAGTGGATTCGCCCCAGATGTAGATGAGGACGGCACCCGTACTTCGACTTAAGATCCTTGAGGGACCCAAGACCGATACCCAGTACCAGGTGGGAACCCGCCTCCGAAGTGGTTGCGGATTTCTGCCTGGTGCACGAGTATACTCTCCAGAGAGTCCTGTCAAGATCCTTATTCTGTACACGGATGCGTTTGAGGAGTTCTGCTGAATTACAGGAAGGACCCTGAATCCAGACACTCAAAAAGAATGAATTTGCTGTTTTCGCAGGCTGGAATCTTTGCTATCGCTATTTCCCGCCATTCTCGGAAAAAAGCATTGGAACAGTGCACCTTTACGATGCCGTCCACCTCGCTTTGCCCCTCGAAAGTCGGCGCGTCTTTCGACTCACCGATAGCTTTCCAAAGATAGTAGTCAAGATAGTCTTGTTGCCCTTTGGACAGTAGACCATCTTGTTTGTCGGTATGTACCTCCACCGTCATTGCCTTTGCTGCCATTCTCGCGAATGATTCGCCAGACGTTGACGGAACAGTGTCATGCGACATTTGAGGTCCCTTAGCCTCTGCCTTGTCAGGCAAAGGTTTGTCTGCCTTGGATTGGGTCGAGGATGCAGGCGTTTCCGAATTCCGTCTCTCGACTTTCCTCTTCTTTGCCTTTCTCCTCTTCCCGGTCGTTGGCACAGACCCCGTTTCGTTTCCGGAAGAGCGCAGCGCTACAGAGGAATCCTCTGTTCTGCCGCGCTTTCCCGTTTCCGTTACAGGTGTCGAAGTTGACGGAGCTTGAGTCCTTGCCTTAGCTAGTGCTTCGGCTTGCCTCGCCTCTGTCTTCTTCGTTTGATCTGCCTTGCGGTTAGACCAACACCTGCGTTCGAATCTCCAATAACTTCGGTCTTTTTACCGGTACTTACCTGATTCGCACCAGGTTTAACCGTTGTCAAAGACTTACTCGGTACCAGAGATCCGTCTGAGTCTACTGAGAAATTGTCCGCCATCTTTATATCCTCCACAACTTGCTCAGTTGCTTCAGATGGTTTCGACGACGGTATATCGCTCACACTCACTCGGCTTTCCATTGGCATAGCCAATGTGCCATGTTTCACCACTAGTAGTGCGCTTCCTCCGGAACCCTGGGTGTCAGTTCCGGTCATAGGGGAATGTGGGGTTCGGGCCTGCACATCCGATGTCCGAGCCGTCGATTGCTCGACGGGAGGATTTCCCGAAAGTGGGTTACCTCGTGCAGAGGGACCCTTTGTTAACCTCCACATTGTGCTGAAATGCATTTTATACCTCCTGCCAGGTTGTCGGTACGGTACTCTCAACATAGTACTTGGGTGGCCACGAATTCCGCCGTTCCGCGGATAAGTGGATACCCCATTCGTATATGGAGCTGCCCTTTTAGTTCGTGGTAAGTTAATCTCCATAGCATGGGGTTAACTCGCCACTTAAGCCTCATCCCCGCGGCAAGGAGACCGCCATGACAAGGTTATAAGTATATAAGTATATACTTTATTGTTTCTCGCTGTCGCTATTTCTTTACCTGTTTCTATTTACTTTCGAGCATTGACTCTATTTCTACAGCTATACTTTCCGTTCTTTCTATTTCTATTTACTTAACATACTCTCTCTAACTCTCCAAATACTGTTCTTCCATTTCCGCTATTTCTTTTATCTTAGTTTTAGGCCTAATATAAGGACAGAACATGAAAAATGAAGTCACTTTTGAATTGTAATCGGGCGTGTACGGTGTTATTCTTTGAATTCGAATCCACAGGCAATTAATTTCGCGCTTCCCTAAGTAAAGTGTTTTTAAAAATTAATATCATTATTATTATATTAATTATTATCTTCAGAAAACAGTGAACAATTTTCAGTGACATACCCAAATGGGTTTTTGTACCCATTAAACAAAATTTAGCAGATGCTGCTACCAAATGGAGAAATACTAAAGAGTTTGCTCCGACCAGCGTGTGGTTCACAGACCCTGATTTTTTACATTTACCGAGGGAAAGATGGCCGATTTGCGACAAGGCTGAGATAAAATGTATTCTAGTCGAGGAGGAGGACAATCAATATATGCAATGTTCAATTCAAGTGGACGTGGAATCAATTGTTGATGTCGCACGGTTTTCTAAGTGGGTCGTACGCCAAAGCTGCGTTACCTGTAAGATGCGAAGTACAAACCCAGCCCCACCAGAAATGGGGCACTACCTAAAGGTTGTCTGGCGCCATTTACCAATACCATTCTCTTACGTCGGTATAGTCGGCCCATTTTTCGTGACTATAGGAAAACGAACGGAGAAGAGATACGGCGTACTATTCACTTGTAAGACTTGCCGTAACACGATCAAACTCGATAAGTCAATCGAAAATGCAGCAGTGTGGCGTGTATCAAATATCATCACCAATATTTATTATTCAAATTTATTTGTTACAACGGACAAGAAGTCTCATATATATTGAAATAAACTAAGTTTTTTAAAGCGTTTCGCTTGCTTAATACAGTATAAAATAAAAGCAGCAGTGCTCTTAAAATTAGTCTATTTGTAACATCTATTAATAGAGAATTGATGATACGGACATCAAATAATAGTGGCATACTCAAGGTGAGGGCGCGTATAAGATGTGTAAAGCAATTTTAATGTGTATGGGTCCAAGAACTATGAGCTATTCCACCGAATGAAACCAAGCATCGCATACGATTTTGAAATGATAATGTTAATGTGATTAATGAATGCAAATTTTGTATCAAAAATAACACCCAAGTCTTTTATTTGATCAACAGTCTCCAGGACATGGCTAACAATACCATAGGAGATAAGTGGCATGAAATCATTTTTTAATATTATGTAAAGATGAGATCTCTCAAGTATGAGCTTTACGACGACATAGACATAGCGCAGCGAATAAAGATCCAGCGGCTACTCTGGCTGGGTCATGTCGTCCGAATGGATACAAACGCTCCGGCTTTGAAAGTATTCGATGCGGTACCAGCTGGTCGTAGCAGAGGAAGAGGAAGGCCTCCTCTGCCTTGGAAAGATCAGGTGGAGAAGGACTTGGCCTCACTTGGTGTGTCCAATTGGCGCCGGTTAGCACGGGAAAGGAAACGACTGGCGCGCTTTGTTAATCTCGGCCGAAATCGCGTAAGCGGTTATCGCACCAACTAAGAAGAAGAAAGATGAGATCTAGAGCACCACGAATAAAGACAGTCAATCTCAGTTTGAAGATTCAACGTATCATCTGCGGAATTTATTAACGACTAAATTTTCAAGTCATCGGTGTATAACCGAAACTGAGCATATGAAAAGGAAGAAGTAGGGTCATTAACGAACAATATGAAAATGAGCGCTGGACACTGCACGGTAGGCTTCAGATGACTTAAATAAAGTGAAAGCCTAGGCAAGCTCGTTTAGGAATCAGTAACTTATGAGAGACTTTATCGAATGATTTGGCGAAATCTGTGTAGATGCAGTTGATTTGACATCCAGAAGAAAACGCTGAGATACAGTATTCACTAAAAACTGCAAGGTTCGAAACTGTGGAATGCCCAATGACAAAACCTCATACAATGTTAATAACTCTTATATAAACTGGAGTTGTCATGCATCTGATGCATCATCTGTCTGGGAAGTATTATATATATTGTTGTTATGTTTTTTTCAGATGGATTTATAGAAGTGAGGTGGGGTTAGTTCCAGCGAAATTCTATTGTCTTTTGGCATCGAGTCCAGGGCAGAAAGCAATTCGGTGGAGAACGCTTGTTGAAGCATTACAAAAGGGACACAGGTCCGGCCCCTTCCTAGGAGATGAGAATGTGTGAGTATAGTGTGTGCGATTTGGAACCTTATAAAAGGTATGAGCATGTTTGTTGGTATGGATGAAGGGTAGTGAGGGGTCGTCCGGGTTGGGTTAGTTCTGGAGTAATTATGGTTGTAATCTATCCAATCAAGGGCCAGTTTGGTGCATCTATTTTGGTTATCTAGGAGATATATGTCGCTGTCGGGCTGAAAGTGGTGTCTTTGGCCATTTTGTCTGTGTAGGTATTGCCGTCGATGCCGGTGTGGCTTGATACCTACATTATCTTTATCTTATTTAGAAACATCTCCTACCCGATGTCGATGGACAGCGTGCAATATTGCAATAGCTTCAGCTGTGAAGATGGAGCAGAAGGGGGAAAGTAGGCCCTATGGAATTGGTTCATATTTCACGTTTACGACAGCGAAAATAGGGTGTACTGGTTTGGAGCCGTCGGTGATAATAAACCGAGTCATGGTTTCGCGGAACATAGCTTTGTAGACTGCGTTAGGAGTGCTGGATTTGGGTAGGAGCGATGAGTTATCCACAAATGACGATTTTGAAATCAGCCACGGGGGGTTACGAGGTTTACGTAAGTGAGGACTTTTTAGTGGTAAGTTATTTTCTTTGGCGAATATGGCGCATTTGTAGATAGACGATTGTAATTTTGGAAGACGGTTACGAGAGGTAGCTGAGTAGAAAGCATTACGAAACGTCAAATTGGCGCCGTGAGGTGCTTTGGGTAAATTTTGCAGATACTGTCCGCCATTTTATCTTTCAAGAACCGTAGCCCGGATTCCGTAAAAATGTGTTTTATGGGTGACGTGGAAAATGCCCGAAGCGCTCTTCGAATAGCAGTGTGATATGACGCCTTTTTAGAGTATTTTTTACATGATGGCCGGGGATTTCAAAAGCGTAGTTGATGACAGAAAGGATAAGAACTCTTACAACGTTGACCAGTAAAGCTGGACCAATGAACGAACGCTATGGCAGGTATTTTACAATGTTTGAGTTCGTTATCAGGTACTGTCAATGATATTTAAATGAGTACTTGCTGTGTAATACAATTCCAAGAAACTTGAGAGTATGTGAGCATGGAATATTTGTATTGTTGAATGTGAATATTGAGAAACTATAATACATTATGTTTTTTACAAATATGTAGTAACTTCGATTTAGTATAGGAAATGGAAGCGCCGGAGGAAGAGGACCATGAGGATAAATTGGAGTAGATTTCCTCGAAAGTAGAAACCATCGAGTTAAGGTCAGAAAATTGTGAAAAAAGAAGAATGTCATCGGCATATGCTTAATGCCGGATATTGGGGAAGTTAGACAGAATAGAGCTTATTTCGTCAAATGCTATGGGGAAGAGAATGATCGATACGGGTGAGCCCTCTCGGAGTACCGGTATCATGAGGTAGAGTGGAGGAGGAAATATTAGAAATAACTTCAACTTCCATTTGATGAGTTGCCTTAGGATAACACTGTGGAACAAATTCAGGTTAGCAAAAATTAGGTCTATTCTGAGAGTGGCGGGTGAAAATAGAGGCGAAATTAGAAGACCCGTATCGCGCCGTTTTTTTATGTTAGTTCAAATTTTTTTTTAATCGGCCTTCGAAGTTCGAAATCGGAGCAAAATTGTTTATATGGTTTTTTGGCTATAACTCGTCGACTAATTGATATTTTTTTAATCTCTAAAAGCCAAATTATTGCTAGAGACCTGTGCAACAATTACAATTTTTGAAAAAATTGATTTCGAAAATTTTTGTGGTACTTATGAAACAATATACTGAAAATCGGCATTTGACTGCAAACTTCAAAGGCCGATTAAAAAAATTCGAACTAACATAAAAAAACGGCGCGATAATAGTCTTCTAATTTCGCCTCTACTTTCACCCGCCACTCTCAGAATGGACCTAATTTTTGCTAACCTGAATTTGTTCCACAGTGTAATACAAGAACCATGGGTATGTCACAAGCGTATATGTGATCTAGGTGCTATGTCGTGGGGACAAATACTTCATTGTGAAGGGAATGTGGGACCGCGAGCATGATCGAACAGACGATGTTAAAAGAGCTATGCTACGGAGAAATCGTTGTTGCAAAAATAAAGTACTGAAAAGGTGGGTACAGTGTCGAAGCTATCATAGTTTCGGCCTACCTACCCTACGACTGTTTACAGCCACCTCCTTCGAGGGAGCTAAGAGAAGTAGTCAAGTATGCAGAATCAAATAATCTGGGGCTAATAGTGGGCTGTGATGCAAATTCGCAGAACATTGTATGGGGAAGCAGAAATGCTACCCCAGAGGTCTCAAGTTACTGGACTCCATTCAGCCATCTGATTTGGTCATTCAAAAAGCTGGTAAAAAACCAACTTTTGTGATCAAAAGGAGACAAGAGGTGATTGATTTAGCACTTACCAATAGGTCAGTTGGAAATCAAATCATCGTCTTATCGAGTTCCGACTGGGAATTGATACAATATTAATACCTCACGGTAGGAATCTTCGAAATGTGGACTGGGAGAGGTATTTTGAGCTTGTAACAGAGCGATTACAAACCTGAAAAAACTCAAATCAATAGAAATTATTTAAGATGCTACTAAGAAATTAGAAGGTACTTGAATCAATTGCTTTGAGGAACTGTGCCCACTCAAGCAAAGTAGACAGGAGAAAGCGGTTCCTTGGTGAAGCCCTGAACTGTCGAAGCTTCGTGTACGGTCCAGGAAACTTCTTAATAAGGCCTAAAAGACCCAAACAGAAAAGGACTGGGCTAATCATCGACTTACACAGAGAGAAAAGTACGGAAAGCCAAACTTGAGTCCTATAGAAATATCTGCAGTAACGTCGAAGAAATGACGGAAACAGCGAGACTTTGTAAGGTCCTTCATCTAGACCGCTCAGTAAGGCTGGATTCCATTTGAAAACCTGATGGTTCATACACCGTTTCCAAATCTGAAACTTTTAATGCTCTACTCGAAACCCATTTTCCGGGTAGTAGAACTCTCTCTGAAGTAGAGAGTGGCATGAGCATTATAGGTATCAACGGTGGAACCTCTAGGTAGAGCTGGTATATTGCTAGTCGGATAGTGACAAAAGAATCGATAAGGGTTTCCTTATCTTCCTTTGAGAACTTTAAGTCCCCCGGACCTGACGGAATATATCCAGCAATGCTTAAAGAAGGAAGAGACAGGCTGATTGAGGCCCTGAAAAGGATCTTCACAGCCTGTCTTGCACTTGGTTATATATTATACCATCCCAATGGTGAAGCGTAAGAGTAGTATTTATTCCGAAACCAGGAAAAGATGACTATTCCCTAGCAAAAAGTTTTAGACCAATCAGTTTGACATCGTTCGTGTTGAAAAGTCTGGAACGAGTGGTGGAGAAACATATTCAAGTATGGGTATTGCCGAGAAGTCCACTTAGTAGAAATCAACACGCTTAATCAAACCATTGTAAAATGGATATATTCTATGCTGGTGAGAACAGTGACGAACTAATCACCGTCAGGGCCAAGAAAGGATGTCCCCGAGGGGGTGTTCTTTCTCCGCAGCTGTGGTGCTTGGTCGTAGACTCTCTACTAGCGGAGATGCAGGAACTCGGTTTTCATGTTCAGGCATATGCGGACGATATCTGTGCGCTAACATCGGATAAATCCCTAAGGCGGCTTTGCACGAAAGTGCAGAGGATTCTGGAAAAAATTGATGATTGGGGCATGAGACAAGGTGTTTTCGTTAATCCGAACAAAACTACCATAGTCTTTTTAACGAGAAACCGACACTGAAAGGTGTGACACTTGTTCTTTCGGATGAAGGTGAATATCTAGGAGTGATCTTGGATAAGAAGCTGACTTGGGAGACACACGTTTCACTGAAGGTGAATCGCGCATTAAGGATTTTTCAGCAATGCCGTACTCCCTTTGGTACTACACTGCACTTATCAACCAATCATCACTTGCGCATCTGTTGTCTGGTGGAGACGCAGCATGGTTAATTCCACAATCCGGGAACTATACAGGCAGAAGTGTATGTTTATGCATCACGGGTGCCATGAGTACAACCTCTGGTGATGCCCTAAATGCTATGCTTGATTTGCTCCCCCTGGATCTTAAGATACTACAAGAAGCAATGGGTAGACTCGATAAATATGGTTTCTGGCACGAAGACGGATCTTCGGGACACAGAGAAATATTTAATTAGAGGACACAACCCGTGGGGTCAGCATATGACCACCATTAGAATCATTGAGGACCAAATGTGCCTGTCATGCTTAGAGGAGGCGGACAGCAGTGAGCACCATCTCTGTGAGTGTCCTGCCTTTGCTAGAGCACGGCTACGCGTTTTGGGTTCCGATGTCATGAGAATGAGTAATATTCGTTTTCTAAAACTGGAGGATATTTTCAAATCTGTCAAAGGATCTGGAAAATTCTCACAGGACTAACTATCTCTATCTCTGGGCTTTTTAGCCTGAGTCTTTTAGGAGCCACCAAATCTCCTGGTGCTCCTTGGCTCGACCTTTTCAAATTTCAATTTCATCACGGAGGGGTTAACTGTTTTAATTAATAGTTCGAGCTTGATATAATTATTTAAGTGATTATTAATATTCCATTGAAGTATGGATAACATATTGATTATTTGAAAGAGAAGGTAGTTGTAAATATTTGTGATACGTGTATAATATAAGTATTTATTATTCCATTATTGATGGTGATGGTGAGGTATGGGGATGGGAGGGCGAGCTAGGGTTATGAGCAAGGAGAGAGATGGTTAAGACGAATGGTCCATTTGAAGAGAAGTTATGGGTGCGGGTGATGGGTTGAGAGAAATGGGTGAGAAAGGAGGAGAAAGGGAAGGATTGAAGGGGTGAGAGGTGAGAAGAACAGTCTGCTTTGAATTTTCAAGAAGTTCTTTATGGGATGATGAAATATCCTTGGAGGATAACCTCTCATCATCAAGCGTATGATTTTGTAGAATTTGTGGTAGGGTTTGAATTTTTTGTGTTTGAGATTTTTTCTGTGCTGGTAATTTTGTTTGCATTTGGTATATTTTCGTTACTGGAAGGCGTATTAGCCACTCTGGCGAAAGAGGGGGTGGTAAATGTCCCATTGATTGTTTTTATATCAGATATTATTGATAGCTGTATTTGCCACTCGGGCGAAAGCGGGGGAGGAAGTTTTTTTTGTAAGTGGTAATGGCTTCTCTTATGGTCCATTTATGTATAGTTTTAATTTTTAGTATTTCTTTTGACCCAATAAACTTGGATGAGGGATGTTCACCTGCGCAGTTGGCACAGTATACTCTAAAGCATTCTGCTGGGGAGGGGTGTTTGGGAGGGAAGATGCAAACCACTCAAGCTGGAGTGTTGTTGCAGAGTTTGATGTGTGTCCTAACAGATTACAATTTTTGCAGCGCATGGGATTGGGGTAGTAGGGACGGACGTCAAGGGTTCGCCAGGCGACTTCTATTCGGTTAGGTTGTGTGTACTTGCCGAATGTTAATAGGACCGCACCTGTACTTACACGGGAGCTTTTTCCTAATGGTGTGAATTTGTGCACTGTGGACTTAGAAATATTAAAGGCTTTCATTATGGGCCTGTATTTGCGTACGTCGCTTTTGGGAATGTTTTAGTTAAAATATAGCAAAAGATATATCAATAACTGAAATGGACACTGAGCCGAAATCAAGTGTAGAATTAATATCAGATGAAAAGTTAAAATTATGAACATCATCAACACACACAAAATATGATTTGAAAAAAACAGATTGGCAGCAGCACTGGAAGTGCTTGCAAGCTCGTTATTGAAAAAGACAGATGGGGAAATATATGAGCACGAATTTTTATAAAATTCCAAAACGTCTTAGGGTTGGTCTTTATACCTGATTCGAAATTAACAATGTAGGTTTTGTAAAGGAACCTGCCCAAACAGTTGAATTCCTTCATATAGTAGTACTGGTATTTCTCATAGAAGAACCGGCTATTGGTCTGAACAAATTTCTTGTAAAACTTGTTCCCTAGATTTTTTTACCTTTTTAAACTCTTTGTGTACCATGACACGGCGGCCACCGTATCATGGTACACAAAGGCCACTATCATTCGGAATTCTCAGAGAGAACGTTAGTTCGAATCTCGGTGAAAACACCAAAATTAAGAAAAACATTTTTCTAATAGCGGTCGCCCCTTGGCAGCAATGGCAAACCTTATTTTCTGCCATGAAAAAGCGCCTCATAAAAATATCTGCCGTTCGAAATCGGCTTGAAACTGTAGGTCCCTCCATTTGTGGAACAACATCAAGACGCATACTACAAATACAAGGAGGAGTTCGGCCAAACACCCAAAAAGGCTGTACGCGCCAATTATAAAGCGTTTTTCAGTAAGAGCGCTTCAACTTTTGAACTTTTTTGAATAAAACACAAACGGTTTGACTTTTTTAACTAATTTTTTTTTTATTATCGAGTTTGAACATATACATTTAAGTATGAAATTCGATTTCTTTTGCATGACCACCGCGTGCACGTTTTACGAAGTCCAATCGTTGAACCCAATTTTCGACCACTCTTTTGCATAAATCGGCCGAAGTTCCAGCATTTTCTCGTTCAATATTGGCTCTGAGCTCACAAATCGTCGCCGGCTTGTTACTGTAGACCAATGACTTCACATAACCCCAAAGAAAATAGTCTAGAGGCGTCAAATCACACGAGCGCGGCGGCCATTCGACCGGTCCATTTCTGGAAATAATGCGCTCATCGAACTTACTCTTCAACAAATCAATTGTAGCGTGTGCTGTGTGCCTTGTGGCTCCGTCCTGTTGAAACCACATGTCGTCTAAGTCCATACCATTCAATTGCGGCCAAAAATAATCGTTTATCATGTCGCGGTATCGATTTCCATTCACAGTAACGTGGCGATCGTTCTCGTCAACGAAAAAATATGGGCCAATTACGCCGCCGGCATGTAAACCGCACCAAACAGTGATTTTTTCGGGATGCAACGGTGCCTCATGAATCACGTGTGGATTGCTTTCTGCCCAGTAACGCATATTTTGCTTGTTGACAAAGCCATTAAGCCAAAAGTGAGCTTAATCACTGAAGATGATTTTTTGGAATTATTTGGATTTAAAGTAGCAGCAAAAGAACGATTATTTTCATAAAAAATTTGCACGATTTGCAATCGTTGCTCAAGTGTGTAGCGTTCCATGATGAAATGTATGCTGATGAAGTTTACAAATGACAAGCGAAAAATAAAAAAATATTGCGTCCTCCCTATCGGAAAAAAGTTGAAGCGCACCTATTGAAAAACGCTATATATACATATATATATATATATGTACCATGACCATTTACATGATTGCCATTTTACAACTGGAACATTCTTTAAGCACAGATCAAATACCGTTGCCCTAAAAATTTTAAAACAGTTAACAATATCTGAGTTACAAAGCAAGGCAGACCAGTCAATCTCAGAAATAGTTTGATTTAGACTGGAGAGTTCACAATGGGCAAAATTAAAAATCACTGTGTTGTCAGAAGCAGCTCCAAATTCGTAAAACGCGAGTTTAAGAACAAGGCGCATAGCACTCAGAGAGGTTAAAATTAATATTATCACTCAAAAAATAAGATCTAATATTTTACGAGCTTGTTTGTAAAATTATTGATTGTATTATATTTAAATTTAAGATATTGCCTATAAAATATGATTCGAAGAACTTAGATAAGTTGGTCGGCATGAGGCCCGAGGAATAATAAACCCGAGACCAGTTAATATCGCTAATATTAAAATCTCCTAGAATACATACTCGTTTATGATTGTTACCCAACTTATTAAGTACAAAGGATGTAATATTATAAACATGGGCTTAATAAAGTTTTCCTAAACTATTAGGTGGTATATACAAGGTGTGCTCAAAAAGAATCGTGAATTTTGAATTTTGTTTTTGTTGATTCGATTTTTTTTGTATCTGGAAATTACTTCCTTAATAGTTTGCTTATGTTCAATTTTCGCAGGTTACGTATATTCGAATTTCGATTTTTTTGTAGCGATATGTTGGTACTCATGTCTCTCACTCATGCCGCCGAGTTCGGCCATTTTGAATGTTCAGTTAATTGTTGACAGCTGCTTTGCTTGCACGTGTTTCGGCTCATCTTCGATTTTTACCTATTCAAAAAGATGGATTAAAGAACCTGTATCAAATTTTATGTGGAAAACGAAATTAAGTGCGCGGATGCATTCCGAATGTTGACTGTGTCATACGGAGAAGCTACTGTGGACCAAAGCAACGTTTATCGGTGATACAAAATGTTCTCAGAAGGCCTCTCACAACAGACGAAAAAATTGTAGTTAGAGAAGTTGCTGAGGACCTAGACATATCGATTGGCTCAAGCCATTCGATTTTTTCTGTGACTTTTTATTGCTGCCGAAACTGAAGAGGTACATGAAAGGACGACGCTACGCTAGGATTGACGAGATAAAGACGTCATCGAAGGAGGAGCTGAACAAGATAAAAAAAAGTGCTTCGAAGATTGGAAAAAACGTTGGCACAAGTGCATAATATCTCATGGGGATTACTTTGAAGGGAACAAAATAGATATTAATGAATAAATAAATAATTTTTGAAAAAAAAACACAAAATTCGCGATACTTTTTGAACGCACCTCGTATGGAGGAATTATAAATAAAGATCCATAATGCGCAGACCCATGTACGCTGAGGCCAAGCTGGTCAAGTAAATTATCACCATTATCGTCGATAGCTATTAAACAGCAATAAGTACACCATCACCTCTCGAACGGTCAGTTGAGAACTCAACACTCTTACAGCATTAGATTTTGTGTTATGCCAGAAGAATTTTGAAAATATATTTTAAGATGTTTATTGGTTAAATTCGCATTGCTATTGGTAACTATGGGTATTTCCTCTTGTAGAAAAAAACGAATCGGTCAAACTTTCACATCAGATGGCCACAGGGCTGGTGATAAAATCTTATCGTATATGACAGTATTGCCTCCGAGTTTAAAATGTACTTTTTTATTTGAGCTTAGCGGCATATTTTTTTTTTTTTGATTAACTTATGGCAAGCGAAGTGAGAACTGTCAGCCAAGGTATGCCTTAACACATACTCGTACGCAATAATATCATTTTCAGATACTGAAGGCTGAAATGAAGATAAATGAAGCCAACTCATGCGAGTCACAACATGTACTTCTTTATTCTCATTAGAAGCGACGATATTCGATAGCTTAATGCATTTATTCCGTTCAATAAGTTTACAAATATTAACAGCGTTATTAACATCGTTATTTATGTTATTTATCTATGAGTTAAGAACGGAGGCATCCAAACTTTTGTTTGAATGCGAAATGGAAATTTTATTTGCATATACTTTGGAAGCCACTTTAGTAAAGGTTCGAGTAGTAAATGCAGCAGGTGTAGAAGCAGAAGTACTCAATGGCGGGGGCGGATTACTACGAGTCACATTACTAGCAGCATCAACAGAAGCTGATCTAACATTAGCATAACACTATGGAACAAATTCAGGTTAGCAAAAATTAGGTCCATTCTGAGAGTGGCGGGTGAAAATAGAGGCGAAATTAGAAGACCCGTATCGCGCCGTTTTTTTATGTTAGTTCGAATTTTTTTTGAATCGGCCTTCGAAGTTTGCAGTCAAATGCCGATTTTCAGTATATTGTTTCATAAGTACCACAAAAATTTTCGAAATCAAGTTTTTCAAAAATTGTAATTGTTGCACAGGTCTCTAGTAATAATTTGGCTTTTACAGATTGAAAAAATATCAATTAGTCGACGAGTTATAGCCAAAAAACCATATAAACAATTTTGCTCCGATTTCGAACTTCGAAGGCCGATTAAAAAAAAATTCGAACTAACATAAAAAAACGGCGCGATACGGCTCTTCTAATTTCGCCTCTATTTTCACCCGCCACTCTCAGAATAGACCTAATTTTTGCTAACCTGAATTTGTTCCACAGTGAAATACTAGAAATAAAAAAATGGCGCAAAACACGCAAAACATCAATAAAAATATAAATAAATCTGAAAACGAAAATAGAAATAAATATAAAATGTATTTTACATGCCCGAATGATGGGGAAATGTGTAGCAATGATTAAAAATACCCAAATGCATGTAAAAATAATTTTTATTAATTTCCAAAGCAAGCAACACCTGAGCGAATGGATTTGCATACTAAAGGACACTTTTTGATCAGTTCTATGTTTATCAGTACATCTGTATGTATGTATGTATTTCGGACATACTCCCAATTTAAGTTGCTACTCCTTGCTCACTGTCTCAGTTGCATAGAGATACTTGTGTGTAGTTGTGCCTCGCTCCACATAATTGCAGTGGCTGCTCGAAAACGCGCTCTGTAACTGCAACAGTGCCATGCAAATAGCGAAGATTTTTCTTCATTATGTCGCATTGTGTCACCGGCTATTAGCTGCTTTGCCTGCACTGATTTACATACATACTCGCGTATGTTTGTCGACCACTCCATTTCGCTTTGGTCTGTGAGAAATTATGATCATCGCACGCATAGTTCCTCATATTGTCTGATAGGGTGGCCATCTTGACATGTTTGCTTTTAAAATACCGGCTTCATTAAAATGCATTTACACTGGGTTGAAAAACTGTAGCACAGGGACTTATTGACGAGTTTTGACTATTGATTTATTTCTTATTTAAGGTCAACAATTTTTGTAAACCATATAAATCTAAGTTTCAAACTTTATGCAAATTTAAAAAAGTCAAATTTGCATTAAAGTTTAATTTTTAACCATTTTACAAGCCATATAATTTTGATATAATACAAAAAAAATAAAAAAATAAAATAAAATTTTGATATAATAAAAAAAAAAAAAAAAAAGCAAATTTGAAGTAGCTCAGAAATCTTTCTGATTTTTTCATATTTTTGTTTTTTTGCTGATAAAGATGGCATATTTAAAGCAATTGTGCCTTAAAATCTATCAATGCAAGATGTGTGTTAGGATATGTTAAAATGGTTGCTCAGATAAATGGCTGCACGAAAATCAAACTCATCCTTTATGATACCATTGCAAAGGAAATAAAAAGGAAAGGAAACTAATACGAAGGAAGAAAGGAAGAGGGGATAACTGAGTTACGGTGATGTTAACCGCTTTCTGCTGCTAATGAAGTTCATCAGGTTTGTAATATAAATACCTGGTATATCAATAAGCATAGTAAAGAAATTAGTGACAAGATACTTAACTCTTAGCCACGTGAAATCAGTCCAGCAAGGAGAAAGTGCTGAGATGATTCCTCCTTATCTACCATAGAGCTGACACAAAAATGACTCGAAGTAATGCCGAGTCTAACAGCATACGTTCTTCGCGGATAGTGTCCGATGAGGATACCCACGAAACTCAAGAGCTGAGTTTTTTTTACCCTCAGAAGTTCCCTCGCGCGCTTCCGTTCTACACGTGTCCATAAAGATCTCGCGGCCTTACAAGTTAGTGTACTTGCCCAGCGCAAGCTGAGTTGACGCGAAGCCGACCTCTCTAGGAGCAGACCGAAGGTAATCAATGGGATCCCAATTCTCTCATTTCGGAGGGAAACTACCTCACAAGTCCTCTGGCCCCAGCAAGGTTTAATTGTCATATAATTTAATTTTCATAAATATTTTTTTTTAGATTGAAAAACTAAGATTTGGGTCTTGTTTGTTTCGAATCCTATATTAATAGGTAGATTTATTTGCGTTATATTTGAAAAAGTTTTGCTCAACAGACGGAATTCCGAACAATTGAAGAGTCATATTACGATTCAGAACTTGGTAGCGTTATTTTGGAAATCAAGTTTATGATTAGATATTATCGTCTACTCGATGCTCCTAGAGCGATATATCAAATGAATAACATAACAAAATATTCTGCTTCATATCGTTTCCCTACCAATGCGTTTTCCCACTGGAACAAGAACATTTAATGGTGATTATTTCTAATTAAAATTTATCCACAACAGCCTGAATGATTTTATGATCAATTTAAATTACTTAAAATTGCTGCCGCCGACTCAGAATCTCGGCAGTAATTTTTAATAATTTTTAAACTGCCCATTTTCATGGCAGAAATGTATTCGAAGGTTTAGCATTGCCTGCTGAGAATCGAAC
The DNA here is from genome assembly GCF_028408465.1 of Anastrepha ludens. Lineage (NCBI taxonomy): Eukaryota > Metazoa > Arthropoda > Insecta > Diptera > Tephritidae > Anastrepha > Anastrepha ludens. The sequence continues at coordinate 63,240,584 of NC_071503.1, read as the reverse complement.
AAAATTTGAAAAAACTTTTTCTAAACCGAATGCCCGAGGCTGCTCTGACATTTCCTGATCATAAAAAGCTTAACCAATATTCAAACACAAATTTGCTATGCACATATTTAAAACCCCGTTACATTATTAACAAGAAATTAATAAAACGCATATGAAAAAATGTATCTAGACAAAATCGGACGCTTCCCAAACAATGGCAACTCCATTATTCGTGCTGCCTTGAGATTGTAACACTATTCTAACGCCCTATTGTTGTTGTTCCAGCTACTGCTACACATATTGTTCCGCATGCTGAAGCTGCCACTGCAGCATATGCTACAGCATGCGCACTCACGTTACGCCCCACACGCTTACGTCGCCCATTCCCTACCGATACAGCTGGCCATAGCGATGTGTAGTGTAAACAAAAGTGTATGCACGAATGTGTGGCTAGTTCAGCGCCTGTCAGCGCAGGTTGTGATGCATTGCTTAGCGGTCGTAAGATCTATTACCGCACTGATTTTTTATGGCCCTTCTTTGCTTGCATTGTTGCTGTTGTTTAAGTAATGTTGTTGATGGCATTTGGCCTGTCTCTCGGCGGTGGCTGCTGCTGTTGTTATTGTTGTTGACATCTTTGTTGCAACCACTTGCCATCGTTTATTTACATATGTGCCTGCACACTCACACAAGCACATAATCAAGCGCATATCATAATCCGCGTCAACCCACGCAGCTCACGTTGAATGGTCCCCAGAACCAGACCCATGTAATTCAACGCACATTATAGCAGCACAAAAAAAAAAAAATTAAGCAAAAAAAAAAAACAACAACAATTACAGTTTATGTAATATAGCATTTCAGCGCCCAAGCAGGCAGTGGCTGCTTGGCTGGAAAGCTACGGAAAGTACCTGCAAGGGATATAAATTTGAAGTTAACATGCGACCGAACAGCGAGAGGCCATGCATGAGATCATGGGGAGGAGGGCGGCGGAAACAGGCGAGCGTTTTAGTATTTAAATTAGTTCGAGTGATCAAGTTGGAGATGCGGCATATAAGCGATTAAGCGCGCAATCAACCGCAGAGCATTTAAGCAACAAAATCAAAAGGCCAACCAGAAAAAACGCTTGCGTTGAAGAGTGACTAGGCGACGTGAAAGAGCGCAATCTACATTCTCTTACTGCGCCTTCGTTTCACACTCGTTTGCTCTTGAAATTAAATGAAAATATTAAAATTGCTCCAGAATTTCTAAACGACTTCCTGCTGCCCATCGCTAAGCAAATGATTCCATAGGGGTCCACTTATTGTATGCGAAATGTGTTTTATTTGTATTGACCTGCTTCGTGCTTGCCGCGACTTACTTCATAAAGTCGATAGATTAGTCAAAGTGTGCAACCATAGCAAAGTAAAAAGTCGTGTAAACAAAGTAGAAGCTCATAAATTTCGACTGAATTAATTAGATTTTAAGCGATCACAATATTTATTACAGACCTACACGAATTATTTTAAAAGCTAACATTGTTTAGCTGAAAGGGAAATATATGCAAGTGGATGGGCATAAGTACTAATAAATGGTTTTGTTGGAAATCCAATAGATTATTATTGCAGGGGTGCGACATGACTCCCAAAAAATTAAGTCGTGCTCCCGTTGGTCTACTTCCTTATAATTCTTCTTTTGGGTATCTTTCAGAAGCAATTAAGAATAATTTATAAATTCACTAATACAGGGTCCGCCATATAACTTTACGGAATTAAAAATGCTATAAAAAGGAAACTATTCAATATTTTTCCAAACTGTTTTTTTATTTTATTTTTAAGTACAATCCTTCCAGTTAATGATGGAACACAACTTCATTCATATGGCTGCCTCGGCTAGCCATGCACCATCCCATACGATCGGTCCAATTTTTCAACACATTTTCGATTGTATGCGGCTGTATTTCAGCTAAGACATCGCGTATGTTGGTCTTCAGTGCATCAATTGTTGCTGGTTTGTTGGCACAACACTGGTCTTTGACGGCTCTGACAAATCGCAGCTCCGAGGCGGCCAAACGATATCAGAATTTCGGCTGATAATGCGATCTTCGAAGACAGTGCGCAAAAGATTGATCGTAGCATTCGCTGTGTGGCAAGTAGCGCCATATTGTTGGAACCAAATGCCACCAATATCCTCCTCTTCAATTTCTCGGAACAAAAATTCATTCAACATGGCCCGGTAACGCTCTCCATTGACGGTTACGGCCACTCCTCGCTCATTTTCGAAGAAAAATGGACCAATGATGCCTCTCGACCAAAATCCGCACCAAACAGTGACTCATTGTGAATGCATCGGCTTTTCTTCGAGTGCGTGCGGGTTTTCAGAGCCCCAAATGCGGCAATTTTGCTTGTTAACATACCCGCCGAGATGGAAATGAGCTTCATCCGAAAAGATGATTTTTCGGTAAAAGTCTTTTCGTACACATTCTGCAACATTACCATGATTTTCAAAGTAATGTCGCAATATTTCCCAGCGTTCTTTGAGCGTATACACAACCGTTTTCGTGCAGCGGAAGAATAAAACTAATTTTCTGTCAAATCAGATGACAGCTAAGTGTTACCATTCTTCAAATAATACCTAGTTCAAATCCGTAACGATAGATGGCGGGCCCTGTACCACTTATACTCCCACTTATAGAAGTTATTCTTTTCATTACAGACAAACAGTTTGCTGACTCTTCCATCAAAAACCTGTACGTTTGCACACGCAACTATAGGGTTATTCAATAGGTGCGCTTCAACTTTTTTCCGATAGGGAGAGCGAACGACGCAATATTTTTTATTTTTCGCTTGTCATTTGTAAACTTCATTAGTATACATTTCATCATGGAACGCTACACACTTAAGCAACGATTGCAAATCGTGCAAATTTTTTATGAAAATAATCGTTCTGTTGCTGCTACATTAAGAGCATTACGGCCATTTTACGGTCCATTTAACAAGCCGTCCCGTTTTGGGGTTATGTGAAGTCATTGGTCTACAGTAACAACCCGGCGACGATTTGTGAGCTCAGAGCCAATATTGAACGCGAAATTGCTGGAATTTCGGCCGATTTATGCAAAAGAGTGGTCGAAAATTGGGTTCAACGAAAACGTGAAACGTGCACGCGGTGGTCATGCAAAAGAAATCGAATTTCATACTTAAATGTATATGTTCAAACTCGATAATAAGAAAAATTAGTTAAAAAAGTCAAACCGTTTGTGTTTTATTCAAAAAAGTTCAAAAGTTGAAGCGCTCTTACTGAAAACCACTTTATATTTCGATATAAAATTTTAGTCAAGTTCTTAAAGCAAAAAAGATTTGAAGAAAATATTATATAATTCATCAAAAATTTTCAGAATTACATCAAATTCAATCCGAATAGAACTATTTATGGGCCGTCCAAGATAATAATCTCAACATCTCGTTCGCATTGTCTCATATGTAATACTCGTAATCCTCCCTGCCAGCCAAAAGGGTTGAAAAAACTAGAAAACAAGTGGATTTCACTAACTTCAAAAGTGGGTACAAAATTGATTATATGTGGGCTTCCTCTTGCCTTTTCCATCCAATAATTAAAAACATAAGAAGAATAGAAGAATAAAATAATAATGAAAATGGCTTAATTGTATTTAAAAATATTCTTATTGAAGGCCAATACACTTTTGCATTCGCTTGTACCAATTTTCAAAGCAATTTTGCCACTCAGAAGTGGATGCAATCAGTTGATTTAGGTTGTTGATAGCTGATTTAGGTCATTTCTGGCCCTCAATGAATAGCCAAAAATCATATGAACTTGTTTTTTAAATAATTTGCAGAATAGTTTCCATACACAAATGTTTTTAATGATGTGAAATAGGAAACATTTAGTGAAACAACGTAATCTCGAAAATTGTTAAGTTTTGTACATCATTTCATATAAGCAGATATGGCCTAACTAATAATTCTCGCAAGTATCGAGGACGGAAAAATCTGGAATAATAAACAAACTAATAAACAAGGAAAGTCATAGCTTCTAGCATCAGAGGGACGGACCTTAGTTTAATCTTAACATATAAGAACTTGGCGTGGTTTCATCCGAATTCAATCATACTTATGTCGGGTTTAAATGAGGTGAGGAATAATACGTATACCAAGTTTGAACGAGCTTTATATATATTATATATATAATTGGCGCGTACACCCTTTTTGGGTGTTTGGCTGAGCTACTCCTTCTATTTGTGGCGTGCGTCTTGGTGTTCCACAAATGGAGGGACCTACAGTTTCAAGCCGACTCCGAACGGCAGATATTTTTATGAAGATCTTTTTCATGGCAGAAATGCACTCGGAGATTTGCCATTGCCTGCCGAGGGGCGACCGCTAATAGAAAACACTTTTTCTTAATTTTGGTTTTTCCCCGAGACTCGAACGTTGTTCTACGTTCTCTTTGTGAATTCCGAATGGTAGTCACGCACCAACCCATTCGGCTACGGCGGCCGCCAGACGAGCTTTATTAAGTTATTATTGAAATACACGCAATTACCAAAAGTGGCACATTTGTGAAAATTTTTCTCTCGGATTTTTTTTGGCTTCATAATTTTTGCTACATTTGAGTAATTTTGATTTATTTGTAACAGAGTTGCGTTTCCTTCGTTTTCGAAAACTACCTTTATATGGGAGGTGAGCTCGGTTAATGGTGGGAATGAGCGCGGACGGATTTCGGTCATTTTCAATATCAACATATTTTATAGAAAGGCCGTAGCCGAATGTTTTGGAGCTGGACTACTATTCGAAAGTGCCCGGGCTCGAGGCTACGGACATGGAACACCATATGATAGAAAAAAATGTTTCTCCCGGCAAACTTTCGAATGTATTTCTACTACAAAAAGTTCCTCATAATCTCATCATCTGCCAATCGAAGGCGGTATAATACTGTAGGTGCACTGTGGGCCAGAAGACCAAAAAATTTGGCCAAAAGTCATTGAAAGATTTTTCAAAATGCAATATAGTATCATAATATAGATAAGTGAAAGTAGTTATTTTGTAAATGTTATAAGTTTTAATGAAATATTTAAGCTTGTAATATCTATATATATAAAAAGAAGTTACATTTCCTTGGTAATCTTATAACTCAAGAACGGGCTCACCTATCCAAACCAAATTTTTAGGCTTTGTTTGGACTATTCAGTAGTTGGTTTGTGTTTTGAAATTTTAAGAATCCGATACCAGGGTCTCGAGAAATAGGCCAAAACGTGAACCCGGGTAACCCTAGGATGTGTTCGTACAATATGGGTAGCAAATGGGAGCTGTTGATGATTGCTATAGTATAGAGTATTTTTAATGCCCCTCCGTAACAAGGGTCTCGAGATATAGACCAAAACGTGGGCCTGGATAACCCTAGGATGTGTTTGAACTACATGAGTATCCATTGTAAGTTGTTGATAAATGTTAATGAAAGAGGACTTTTCTTTTCGCTGGGCAACTAAGGACTCCAGATATAATATAGACCAATTGGGAACTCGCCTTCAGGTTAAGAGATTGCATTCTTATGTACTACAACCAGTTAAAATGTTTTTAAAAATTCAGATCCGTTATCTACATATATTTCTCGAACTTTACAGATTCAAGGTCAAATATACCATAGAGCTGGGTCTTTGCTACCATTCCCAGATGGTGACCATCAATTTTTGCAAATATATTTTATTGGTGATGAGAATCGTGAATTAGATCAGCGCTGTGCAATTTCGACGAATACGAGAAGATCAATCGTGAATGAATTGCAAACAATGTTCCATCAACACAATGAATTGGTGAAATTGTTCAAAGTGGCACTCGATCTGATGCCCACCGATGGCCACAAAATCATAATAAAAGCCGATAAAACACCAATTGGGAGCACGACAGACGATTCAATGTACCAACGATTGATGAAGTAGCTATTGTTGTGGTTGGTGAACAGTTTCAGCCAAGAGATATTGTTTTGTATCGTAGAAATGAGCAATTACAACGTATTTCAGAACTCCATCGCTGTTATGATGCATTGCAATACCCCATTTTGTTTTGGAGAGGGGACGATGGCTATCATATCAACATACTAATGATAAATCCAACAACTGGTACATACACATTTTATTTTTGTTTAAATATGATTTTTAAATAATTTTCATACGCTAATTAATTTTTGCATCGCAGGTCAAAAATCAACGAAAACCGTCAGTGCGATGAATTTTTATTAGTATCGATTAATGATTCGCCCTCAAGAAAACAATTTTATTTTGCGATGCAATCAACTTTCGCATCAATTTTTTATCGAATTGCAAGTTATTTTGGACGCAAATATAATAAAAAATTGAATGCTCCAGGAGGAACTGGAAAAACATTTTTAACTTTATTTATTTTAGCATAATTTATTTAGCGTAAAAAATTGAAATGGAAATTAAAGAATCAAAGTTTAATTAAAAGTTTTTATCGGCTCTTTCACCTTGCCTGTATATATGTAGGTGACCACCACAATCAAATTTTAAAAAAGTACAGAAAAGGCTATTGTGACATCTTTAGAAAGTATGTTGAATGAAAAAAATCAACTAATTCAACTGTTTAAACATTTTACGAGTTCTATAAAGAAAACTTAATATGAACAATTTTTTGCGATATAAAAAACATTTTACGTATGGTGGTGCGAAGCCCACTGGGTAATGCTAGTAAGTTAATATAAGTGTAAGGCTTAAATGATCACCATATAGCTATTGTTCTAAACTGTCACTGTTTTACTGAAATGTAGTATTTGTCATTAATTATATTGCATTTTCTCATTAGTTGCAATCATGTAGTATGTGAAAATAGTCAATAGCTGAAAAAATAAATCTGATGTTAGAAATATTGAGAATAATTGTGAAAAATTTTGTTTTTTTTTAATACTTGTTAATACGCCGATTGAGCCTTGCGCAAAACTCCAGAAGCTATAAACAATTTCTTTACATTAACATCTTCAGTAGTTCATATGTAACAAGCTAAAGGTGCGGTTTGCTGCGGTTTTTCCTTTTCTTTTTAAAAAAAATGAAGTTTTACTGATCTATGCGCGAGTTGACTGTATATCAATCATTTGCCAATAGGGCGTAAAAAGTTAACCAAGTATTAAGAGTCACACAATTTTAACTTATTTAATTCATAATGACTTCATTGAAGAAAAAAGAGGTTCTTCAAATTATGTTAGGTAATAATGACATGAATATAACCGTTGATTCAATTTTAACTAAAATAGGTATCAATAAATCAGATGTAGGTTGTAAAGGATTGGAACGCTTGAAAAATGCTTTAAATAGTTTAAAGTCAAAAAGAAATGCAAAATATCAGCATTGCAGTAGAAAATAGCTGTCTTTGAGTCACAAAATTCAGAGTGGTTAGATTCTGAATTTACTATTCCTGACTTAGACCTCACAGCTAAAATAAGTAAGACTGAAATACTTAAAAGAGGTCGTCCATCGCTCGATTTTGCAGAAAAATCTACTAGATCGAAAAGACGAGAAGTGTCTAAAATCAGTGAATAACATGATAATGATCCTCAGAAACTATTAATGGCTACTAGTCATGCGGTACGAGTTTCAGGGGAAGCAGATTTGCGATCGGTACTTAACGAACTTTCAAAAAGTGAGGAACAGGCTAAGAAAATTAGAAAAATAATGACAACACCTTTTCCTACAATAGAAAAGAAAAGCCCAGAAGTGGCTTTAGCATTTCTTTTCGATAATTCTATGTCTAAACAAGTCTATCAGAATATGCGATTAGCGACCAAATCTAGTGGAGCAGACATTTGGCCTGCGTATAATGCGATTAGAGAAGCCAAAGAAAAGTTAAGACCGTCGAAAGAGTCAATTAAAATTTCTGAAACGTTAGCTGAAGTATCACTTCAAGAACTTTTAAACCACACGGTGAATAGAATAATAGAACTACAAAGAGAAGTTTTACACTGTCTTATTCAAAAAAATAAAATTACTGAGCTCAAAACTGTTCTGATGTGTTCTTGGGGATTTGATGGGAGTAGTGGGCATTCGCCTTACAAACAAGGTTATGATTGTGTCAATGAGAAACAGACTCCTACAGATGAAAATCTGTTCGTTACTACACTTATACCCTTAAGGTTATCAAGTGAAGTGGATGTAATTTTGTGGAATAATGTTACATCTCAATCTCCAAGATTTTGTCGCCCTATTCAAATTCGATACGCAAAGGAATCAACAGAAGTAATTCTTGCCCAAAAGAAGGCCATCGAAGAACAAATTCTGAAATTACAAGCCTTTGAAATTTTGATTGAAGGCTGTCGTCTTAAAGTACAATATACATTATTAATGACTTTAATTGACGGTAAGGTTTTAAATACGATCACCAACACGCCATCAATGAAAACTTGTCATCTGTCATGCTGTTCCTAAACAATTTAACGATCTATCTAATATAAAGAGTGTGAAATTTATGCCTCATGAGGAGTCACTGTTACATGGAATCAGCCCTTTGCATGCCTGGATAAGAATTTTCGAATTTTGCTTACATGTTTCTTATAAATTGGTTATCAAAAGATGGGATGTCAGAGGTGCTAAGAATAAAGAACAGGTAGCATTAAGAAAACAAGAGGTGCAATCAATTCTGTGGGGAAAAATGGGACTCAGAGTGGATAAACCAAAGCCTGGAGGAAGTGGTACCAGCAATGATGGAAACACAGCTCGCAGGGCATTTAAAGATAGTAAACTTTTGTCTGATTGCCTTGGTCTTAATCACGAATTGCTTCAACGTTTTAAGGTAATTTTAATTAGCCTCTCTTGTCATCTTCTTCTCGATTCAAGTCGATTTGAAGAATTTTGCACCTCTACTGCAAAACTGTATGTCTCGCTCTATTCGTGGTACCCTATGTCCCAAACGGTTCACAAAATTCTTATTCATAGCGGAGAAATAATAAAAAACAGCATCTTACCGGTAGGTATGCTCGGAGAAGAAGCATCGGAAGCGAGAAATAAGGACTACAAAAAATTTAGACTCCAGCATAGTAGAAAGCATAGTAGGATGGCAAATTTGGAAGACTTGTTTTGTAGAGCTATGGACACCTCTGATCCTCTTTTATCGAGTTTACGTTTAAAAGAACGCCTTCAACAAAAAGTTCAATTATCTCTTCCTAAAGAAGTGCAACTTTTATTGAAAGAGGTTGAAGTAGATTCTAATCAATCAGGAAGTACCAATTACGTACAGGTAAGTGAAGAACTAGACCAATATGAAATTGAGGAAATTGATTTTACAGAAAAAATCTTATATTTAGACGACATAGAATTATCCGAGGAAGAAGACTCACAATCTGATGTAAATGACGATATTTGACCTCGTAGAGCAAGCAATTACAATAGTATTTACCTATTTTTAAAAAAATTTATAAAAAAAATAAAAACCAATAAAATAATATTTAAAAACTTAAAAAAAATTTAAAATAACAAAAAATTAAAAAAAAAACAGAAGGAGTCTGAAGTCGCACTGTAACCTCCTCGTGGTAGATTCCGGAAACTACAACTTATTATGTAGGCTAACTGCAGGCGTGTCTCTTTATCTGACATATTGGATCCACCATTTTCAATTGTTTAAATCTAATTGCAGATTTGTCAACAGCGATACCAAAAAGCCCGAGTAACAAGTTTCAAATTAATCAGATAAAATTTAAAAAAAGGTCCGCATAAGGGATTCGACATTTTTAATTTCTAAAATCTGGCAGCAGATTCGTAATCAGCGCCCCCAAAAACCCCTAAATACTAAGTTTGGTAAAAAATAATTAATTTTAAAAAATTTATGTCCGCCATATTGGATCCGCCATTTTGAATTGTTGAAATCTGACTTCATACTCGTAATCAGAGACCATCAAAACCCCTAAATACCAAATTTGGTGAAAAAAATCTAATTTTTTAAATTTCATGTCCGCCATATTGGATCCGCCATTTTGAATTGTTGAAATCTGACTTCATATTTGTAATCAGAGACCCCAAAACCTGTACATTGCGGTATTAAAAGTTATAAATTGTTGGTGTTTTGGGAATTATGAATTTTGGCCACTTATAAGGGTCTCCTGGCCCATAGTGAGGTGGCTTAATTTGTGGACGCATACCACAACTACTCGTAGGAGGATAAAGGATATAAGTGCCAATTATGTATGAAGTAGGAGTAAAATTATTCATTGAAATACATGATTCTTAGTTCGCTTTACTGTACACTCGGACGGGCGGACGGTGCGCCAATACCACCGGCATGTGCAAAAAATTATAATAGCCTTACCCACAAATGCGCCTGAAATTTACTCTGAAAGCGAAATTAATGTTGCTTTGATAACCGCCATTTTTTAAATTGTGGGCGAGTGAAATTTGTCAAAGTAAAATTTTCGAGTTTTGGCTTTTAAATATTCCAGGACGAACATCAGCAAGTTTCAGCTTCTTCAATCACTAAACAATTCAGTCACTAAAATTATAGTTAATGAGAAGTCCTTAAATTGAATAAAAGGAAAATTTCACCTCAGCCACAAATACTTTACCATATTTCCATTGATCTATACTAAACAGGATATAAACCTCCTACGGTTTTTAGATTTTTATACGAACACTCCGAAAGGTGCCGGGAAATATACTAAATATATATGCAATTCAAAAGACTAATTTATGTATCGCGTTCGTATTCTTTGTATTGAAAGTACTGGCTCTGCTCAGGCTTTGCTTTCAGCTGATCGAAAATGATCAAAACTCATGGCTTGCGTAAAATGAAGTTTGGATATAGAATACCCTTTCAATTTGCCATCCCCACTTTAATACAGTTTTTTTTTATTAAAAACCTTAAAAATGTAACAGTGTGCAGTTTTCTCTGGAATATTTTTCAAATGTTCGCATCGGTTAGTCGCTGCGCTGGACACCAGCCCGCTTTTTAGCGGCAAATTAGTATACGACTGTTGTTGTATGTGTATACTAGGGCGGGTCGATTTAAAAGTCGCTCATTGCTCTGTGAAAATCGTATTCTAGGGATCAAAATAAGAAACTTTGTCGAAGGAACCATACCTCTAAAATGAATTCTGATGTCCCCCAATTTGGGTCGAACGAAAAATCCCACTTTGACCCATTTAGAGTGCTCCAATCGAGTCCAAATGTATGACCGACCCCCACTAACTTTAGACGGCCGATCCACCCATGCCAGTGGCACACACCCTGGAACTCACCTGGGGAGTTCCCCATACAATTATTTCAAAATATCACCATTTTTGGCCATTACATGAGAAAAGAAACTAAAAAGTTCGACCCAAATTGGGGGATATCAGAACTCGTTTTAGAGGTATGGTTCCTTCGGCAAAGTTTATTATTTTGATCCCTATAATATGATTTTCACAGAGCAATGGGCGATTTTTTTGCCTCCCCACAAATCGACTCGGCTTAGTGTATATGTATACTTACTTGTACATTGTTGCGAGGGACTGTGGGAAATTTCGTATAAGGGTGTAAAATTAATGAATAACCTTTTGAAATAAATTTTGGCTTGACGTTCTTTTGTGTATAAAAATATTTATTAATAATATTTCTTATTAAAGACCAGTTAAAAAGGGAAAAAATCAAAAGATATAATTAGAGGAAGAAGAAATTGTTTATAATACAAAGAAATCTTTTTTTTTTGTGGTTTCTTTCTTATTTGATTGATAAATGAGTCTGAAGAAATTAATATCATATTCCGCACACCATTAAAGCTCTCACGGGTACATTTTCATGTGTAATATTATATAACCCGTAGTTCCTCATCTCCCTTTTGAACTTTTTGGGGTTCTTCTATCCACATCTCCATCAGCAAAAGTGCATAACTAACTTATCGACATTCGGGTTTTACAACTAAGTGGTGTGATGCATTTTAAAAGGTGAAAAACAGGCCAGTTTTGACGGCCAAGATTGTTATGATTGCTACCGACACGATTATGTGACAAGATCCAACTGAAACTTTATGATGTGGGGTGCATTCTACAGAAAGAACAACATTTTATAAAGTATAAGAGCGCTATATCGAACTCTTCGAGATATAAGATCAAACGCACAATCGCTCGGTAGGGCTATCATTTTATTATCTAGTGATTTTCGGCAAACTCTTCTAGTAATACCTAAACCAATAGCAGCTGATGAGCTCACTGCTTGCCTCAAAGCATCGCAACTTTAGAGACATGTGCGAAAGTTCACACAAAGGATCAATATGCGTGTAAAACGCGATGCGTTGGCGCAAAAATTTTCAAAGCAGCCACTAAATATTGGTGAAGAAAAAGTGGCAGTTGATGTTACCATACAATCCAATCCATTTCATTTCCATTTCGCATTATTGCGCCATCCATTGAACAACTCATTCGAATTGTTTTTCTGCAAATTGATACAAATTATAAAAATCATAAATAGCTTTGCGCGCCTGCTGTTTTGGCACCAAAAAATACCGACATCAATGAAATAAACCACGCGAGTCAAGAGAAAATTACAGGTGATTGAATTACATACAAATTCATCGACAGTATCATGAAGCAGGACGAAGTGATAAATTATCCAATGGAGTTCTTCAAATACTTGGATCTTCCTGGTGTACCGCCGCACAAACTGGCACTCAAAGTCGGCGTACCAAATATTTTATTGCGTAACATTACACCACCAAGATTATGTAACGAAACAAGACTCGCTGTGAAGAAACTAATGTTGAATGTCGTCGAGGTAACTATTCATAGCACTAGAAAGACTGAAACTTATTATATGCCTATATCGTCTCTTTCCAGTTCAAATGGCTGCAATGTGAAATAATCACAAAGAAATTAGTTTAAACTTAATTTTTAATATTATTTACAGTCATACAAGTTATAAGTAAGGATTGACAATAAAATAAATTTACTTCACTTGAAAAACAAAATTATTTATTTAAGCAAATAAAATTGAAAATATTTTTATGTGTACAACTTCTGCATACTATTGATATTTTTCACATTTAGTTTTTGTTTTGTTAATTTTGCAAGGTCTACTAGACAAATTTTTCCTTTCTTAGAATACTCGTATGTTGTATTTGATGATGTTCCAGTTGATCTCTGTGAGTCTTGATGTTCTGCTATTTTTTTTTTTTTTTGTTAACGGTGGAAAGCTGTTCTGCTAATTAAAACAAAAACTGTTTTCTTTATATAATATTTGTATTCCTGCCACTTCTTTGTGAAAGATTCAAGCATTTATAGCAGCGAAACCTAAAATATTGAAAAATATTTGGAGGGGGCTTCTACGAGAACTAGATTTTACTGTATAGTTTTTGATAATTTGACCTGCCATACTAACACCAAATTTTATTTTGTTATAAAGTTGAATGTAATCTGGTAACCCTTTTTTTATTTTTTATCAATTTTCACAAATGTACGCCAGGAACTTACAACATCTACTTTTTTATTCTTCTTTTGTTCGGTTGGCTTTTATATATTGTAGGGACAAACTTTCTAATTTATATAACAGAGTGGAAAAACGAGACATGGTATCCTTCATTTGATTGACTGCTTTGGGAAGTTCCCTTTTATTTCCTCTAATAGTTCCTTCTAATGATGTTTTTTGTCCAATAATTTCGTTGGAGTGACATGGTACTCAAAAAGTTATCGGTAGTGATATTCCTTCCAAAGCTTGTATATGGCTCGACAAGTTTCAGAACTTTCATTCTTTATCTCTTCCCAAGTAAGCGTAACGACGAAATTGCAATCAGCGGTGAGTTCTATTGCAACATGGGCAAAAAAATGGCGTATCAAATTAAATAATTCCAAATCAGTTCACATTGTATTCGGCCTGAAAAAAACAATTTACAAGCCAGTCTACATAAACAGCGTAAATATACCGTACGTCAACGAGGCAAAATATCTTGGTATAACCCTTGATGCTAAGCTGTGTTGTAAGGCGCATGTCAAGAAAAAGCGTGAAGAGCAGGAATTAAAAACAAAAAACCTTCTTTATCTTATTGGCAGACACTCTATTCTGTCAACGAACAACAAACTACTGCTATATAATCAAATACTCAAACCGGTCTGGACGTATGGCATTCAGCTATGGGGATGCTCAAGCGAATCTTGCATGACTATTATCCAACGATTCCAAAATAAAGTGTTGCGCAACATCGTCAATGCTCCATACTATGTGAGAAATCTCAACCTCCATCGTGATCTTGGTATCCTACCCATCACTGACGTGGCGAAAAAGTACGCCATGGCTCACAGACAACGTTTAAGTACACATGTCAACACTGAAGCATTATTGGCTTTGCTTCAGCCAAATACTCATCGTCGGCGGCTCAAGCGTAAAACAGTTTTAGACCAGATGGGCACCCAGTAGCAGCTGTACCTTATATATTTATACATTCATAATGAATTTATGAATATTGAGGCATCTTAGTTTTTCCTTTTTTAATATATATGTTCAATAAAAATTGCTCGTTAGTATCTTTATTTAGTTGTACTAGTTCACCTGCCTTTTGCCATAAATAATTGCTGGTTGACAGCAAGCTTGACTATTTCCAATGAAATCGTTCCATCTCTCCGAAACTAAGGCTGGAAGCGTCTACTTCTTTCGCCTCTTTTGTCAAAACGAATAAACCGTAGGAATTGCTCCGATTGCCCACAGAAGAATTCTTTTAAAAATTCAGGAGCCCACTTTGCTGACCATAAATAACTCAATTTTAAATCTTTTGCCTCGCAGGCTTCACGAGCATTTAAGTCATATACAAAATTTACTCAATCTTATATATATATATCTTCTATATATATAAAAATGAAATGATGTTCGTTTGTACGCATTTTTTTGGGCCGATACGAGGCCAATTTTATTCGTTCTTTTTTCATATTATAGGGATCCACTAGGGGAAGGTTTTTAGCAAAAAAAAATTTCTTTTAAATATTTTCTTCATATAAAAAAAAGAAAAAATCAAAATATTGTACAAAACAAAACTTGCTCGATTCTTAGATTAAAGTAAGTTCCGAATCGACATTCATTTTACGTGTACAACTTTTTTTGAATTTTTCGTTATTGTATACAGAAATTTCAAATGATTCGAATGAAATTGTTTTTTTTTTTTATTTCTTCCATAAAATATTACACCTGTCGTTAGACAATAAGTAATTTGATTTACAAAAAGATGGAATGAGAGTGATATTGAAGGGCCAATGCCCCCAAGCTCATTTAGAAGAAATATATACATATTATTTAAAAACAAGTGGTTAACAAACAATGACATATACGATTAGTTGACAATTGATTACAAGGATTTTGCAAGATCTGTTGGTGTTTGACGGTTAAGCCGACTTTGGGTAGATTTTTCTTTATTTGGTAGTCTTCTCATCATAGGATTTGTATGCGTTAATAGTCTATTTATGTGTCTTCTGCTAGCGCTTTGTATTGTTTCATCAATAGTATCGATGTCAAGGTCGCGATGAATATCTGCGTTAGGTATGTACCAAGGTGCATTAGTTAAGGTCCTAAGTATTTATGAAAATAATGTTTCAATTCAATTGAGCAATGCTTTCTTTGACCAGTTCTATATGGAAATGAATGCGTTTGCAAACGATGTTTTCGGCTATGAACAAATGTTGGAATCGAATGAAAAAGGAAAGAAACGCGAAATGATAAAAAAAATTCTTGGAAAATTTAAAATGAATGGTGCTTCATTGGAAAAATTCAAAGGTAATAAGAACATGCACAAGATAAAGTTAGAATTCGAATTTTTAGATTTATTTTGTTTATTTCTCATTTTTTCAGAAGTACACCACACAACAACTCATTCCAACTCTGATTTTGAAATCCTGTTGGAATTGGTGATCGATAATTTTGTCACTATAATGGTCAATGGAAATTTGCGTGTATCAGACCCTGCATATTATTTACCATATCAACTTTTTATGGAACATATGGACCAAATGAACACAAAAAATAATTTAGTTTTGTTTTGATTTTTTGTAACATTTTGGTTTTCAGTTAATACAATAAAAACAATACTGTTTTTTCGTGAACACAAAATTCTAAATTTATTACGTTGTTTGTTTAGAATTTTTTTAGAAAAAAAGTAAATTTTTTGGTTTTGAGGAAATTTGTTTATTGTTGCTATTTGTGAAAGCGTAGATATTTGTAAGTATTTGACTATAATCCTAAAAGTTAATGGAATACCACTATGACACATAGAAAACATTTTTTCAAAGGGGTGTTTTTCGAAAATTATAAAAAAATTGTTTTCAAAAATTTTGAAGAAATAAAGTAAAATAAAAAAATTTCGAAAGCATGAAATTTTTTCAAAACCAAATTTTCCTCAAAAAGATAAAAGAAATTTCTTCGAAGAGGTGTTTTTCTAAAATTACAAAAAAAAAAATTTCAAACATTTTAAGCAAATAAAATAAAATAAAACTTTTTCAAGGGTATGAAATTTTTTCAAAACAAAATTTTCTGAAAACCAAACAAAATTTAAAAAAAAAATGGTGTTTTCAAAGCATTTCATATTCCACTATTAATAGAGAATACATTTTTTCGAGGGGGTGTTTTTCAAAGCGGAAAAAAATCTTTTTTAACAAATCAATTTAAACTTTTACAAAAGTATGAAATTTTTTCAAGAACAAAATTTTCTCAAAAACGTTAAATTAAAAAAAAATAGTTTTTTCAAAATATTTAATTTTCAGCAATTAACTGAGAAGAAATTTGTTAGAGCGAAGTGTTTTTCAAAACTTCAAAAAACACTTTTTAACCAAAAAAAATAAACCTTTTTTCAAAAACAACAGGAATGATAACATTGCCTAACAATTTCTGCACTTTTGCACAGTCTAAAGAGGCATTGATACAGAGTGTATTTCCAAACATAGTTCAACATTACAAAAACCATGATTGACTCAGCGAAAGAGCAATTTTAGCTGGGAAAAATAAGGACGTCAATGATATAAATTCAGCTATTTTAGATCAAATACCTGGTGACATAGTTGCGTATAAGTCAATGGACACTATTACTGATCAAGATGAGGTCGTAAATTATCCAACTGAATTCTTAAACTCACTCGATTTGCCAGGCTTACCACCTGATAATTTACGATTAAAAATTGGAGCACCGATTATTATGCTGCGCACTAGTAATGTGCCCCGACTTTGCAACGGTACCAGACTCGCTGTGAAGAAGCTAATGGGTAACGTTATCGAAGCAACAATTTTGAAAGGGAAGTACAAAGGAGAAGACGTTTTGATACCCTGAATTCCACTGATTCCGGCGGACTTACCATTCGATTTCAAACGTTTGCAGTTCCCTATTCGCCTTACCTTCGCTATGAGAATTAATAAGGCGCAAGGACAGTCTCTACAAATGTGAGGTATTAATTTAGAATACCCAATTTTTTCTCATGGACAATTGTATGTAGCTTGCTCACGAGTTGGCAAACCATCGTCATTATTCACGCGAAAGATGAAAAAACCAAAAACGTTGTCTACCAAAAAGTGTTACAATAAAGTTCGAATGAAATTGTATCAAAGAATTTGCTTTGTTTCGTATTAATTTTATTCTCTTTCAGCAAATCATTGAATTTGTCGTCTAGCGAAGCGGGCGAGGGTACGCTAGTATACATATAAAAATGGAGACGTTTTTTTGAGTTCGTTAGTCGCCGATTCACGCCTAAACGCATTCACCGATTTCAATCAAACTTTCACAGATCATTGGTATTAGTCCATAGATGGTTTATGTGAAGTTTTAAAGAAATCGGTAAAAGTATGCGTGCGTTGTGTAAGTGTGAAAAATACAATATTTGCGTGTTTCCCTTATACGGACATTACGTATACGGAATGAGAATACACGCAAATGAATAGAATATACACGGACATGAATAACATTGTTTCGATGTCGAATGACGTATGCGACTGTATTATTCGTAACGCAATAGTTGTCCTCTCTTTTCTTTCCTTTTTATGCATGCGTGACACGGCATCAAAGCACATTGCTTTTTTTTAAACTGGAAAAATATTTTGAGCTTCATTTGAACGTTTTATGTTTTAGATAAAATAAAAATTCGTTAAATATATTTGATTCCATTAATAACCATAAGCCTGTATTTTTCGAAGTTCAAAGTTTTTGGACAAATATTGAAACGTTTACTTAAATTAAATGTTAAATACATATGTATATATAAATGCGCAAATGTAAAAGTTTAGATGGATTTAAAATATACGAAATTATTCAGCGGTTGAATCCATACATTTTTTAAAATCCATCAATATGGATCGACAGTCGCCATAAATGTTCTTTTAAAAAATAAAATGTGTTAATTTGATGGTAGCTCGAGTATTAAGATCAGGTTTCTATTAGTAAAACTTTGTTCATGGGTTTGCGTAATTTTTTTGTGGTGAAAGTCTAAGTATGTATTTGTGTGTGTGTGTGTGTTGCAGCGTATGCTCATAAGTGCGTGTAAAATATTTAACGAGTGTGAAAACAAGTTAATTTTTATGTTCAAAAAATGTACATTTTTTGTTTCGTACTCGTTATTTTTCGCTTGTTTTCAATTGTAGTTTTGCAGCCAACAACCGTACTCGATTTATTGCTTGTGCGCTTTGTTCTCCCCTACTCCTGCGCCAGCCTTTCCCGTCTAGAGCTTTCACACCAATTTATTCCTGCCGCCTGCAGCCTTACAATTATTTACGCACAATGCGTCCATTTTTTTTGTTGCATAGAACAGAAATTTAGTGCCGTATCCTTTCAAGAGAACGGGATGGCAGAGTCAAATGGCGTCGAGATAAAATAATGACTTTCTAAGCAATAGGTGGACGAAGCCAAAGACAACATGAACAACAGTAACAACAACAAATGTATGCCATGTTTTGTGCTACTGAATGCCGGCCTTTGGTGGCACATGTTTGTCAATTGGTTAAAAAAATAAAAAAAAATCGAAAAAAAAATTTTGCTCATATATTGAGTGAAGAAAGCAGACAAGTGCAAAAAAAAAACAAAAAAAAAACAAAAAAAAAACTGCAAACCAACTAACATGACTTGAACTGGGAGACGGACAGCTGGTACGAGTGATTCTACTGATCCGCTTGCACGCCTGCCTCTATTCGTGCAGGATATGAGTTTTGAACAGCAATAAAAATATGAAAAAATTTCACACTATACATACATACATTCACTTGGGAGTGGCCAGGACGATTCTTCTACATATGGTCCACGCAGCTCACAACGGCCGGGATTAGGCCACGTATCCTCTGGGTAGCTTCCGAACACCCGTTCGGGAGTGAGCTAACGTGAGAAGGCGAAGCATTCCAGGATAGCTGGTTGTGCGCTGGGTTTGGGACCCGCCACTTAAAAATCTCCCCTAATGAAAGCATATACAAAGCCTCGGATGAGAACTTCCAACACTGATGACGACCCCTGCAAACGAAATAAGGAATATGATTTGAGGGCATGCACCTGGAATGTCCGGTCCCTTAATGGGGAAGGTGCCTCTGCCCGGCTGGTTGATGTCCTCGTGAGAGTAAAGGCAGACATCACTGCCATCCAAGAGATGCGATGGACGGGGCAAGGTAAGAAAACCATATGACCTTGCGACGTCTACTACAGCTGCCATGTAAAGGAGCGCAAATTCGGTGTCGGATTTGTTGTGGGAGAGAGACTTCGTCGCCAAGTACTGTCGTTCACTCCGGTGGACGAGCGTCTCGCAACAATCCGCATCAAAGCCCGTTTTTTCAACATATCGCTAATTTGCGCCCACGCCCCGACGGAAGAGAAGGACGATGCGACCAAAGATTCCTTCTATGAGCGCCTGAACGTTCCTATGAGCGCTGCCCCCGCCACGACATAAAAATCGTGCTTGGCGACTTCAACGCCAGGGTGGGCAAGGAGGGAATTTTTGGTCCCACAGTCGGAAAATTCAGCCTGCACAACCAAACATCCGGCAACGGGCAGAGGCTGATCGACTTCGCCGGGGCCCGAAACATGGTAGTCTGCAGCACCAGATTCCAGCATAAGAAGATTCACCAAGCCACCTGGCTGTCTCCTGATCGAAAAACGCGAAACCAGATCGATCATGTTGTGATAGATGGAAGACACGCTTCTAGTGTATTAGATGTACGTACGATCCGAGGACCCAACATCGACTCGGATCACTACCCTGTTGCAGCCAAACTGCGCACACGCCTCTGTGCAGCAAAAAAACGTGCATCTACCTACGCAAAGAATGTTCGACATCGAAAAGCTGCAATCACAACAGACAGCCAGAAGATTCGCCACTCGACCCTCACTCCTGCTCTCAGAGAGCACTGCCCAACAAACCGGCATGCATGAGCAATGGAGCAATATTTCTCGTTCTCTACGTACCGCCGCCGAAGAAGAAATCGGATTTCGGCGAGCCCGAAAAAACAATTGGTACGACGAGGAATGTCATGCTGCCGCCGAAAGAAAAGATACCGCCTATAGAGCCACGCTGCGATCGGGCGCAACGCGAGCCATGTGGGATCGCTACAGAGAGCTGAAAAAGGAAGAGAGACGTATTTTCCGAAAGAAGAAACGAGAGGCCGAAATACGTGAATGCGAAGAGCTTGAGATGCTGGCCAACAGAAACAACGCCCGAAAATTCTACCAGAAAGTTCGGCGGCTTACAGAAGGTTTCAAGACCGGGGCGTTTTCCTGTAAGATCAAAGACGGCGAACTGGTGACTGACGTACAGAGCAATCTTAAATTATGGAGGGAACACTTCTCGAACCTGTTAAACAGTCACAGCTGCGCATGTCAGAGAGAATGTGAAGATCCCGATACCCCAATCGTCGACGACGGAATTGACGTTCCGCTACCCGACCATGACGAGGTGAGAATACCGATAACGCGGCTAAAGAACAATAAAGCCGCGGGCGCCGACGGACTGCCTGCTGAGCTATTCAAACATGGCGGCGAGGAGCTGGTTAGGTGCATGCATCAGCTCCTATGCAAAATATGGTCGGATGAAAGCATGCCTGCCGATTGGAATTTAAGTGTGCTCTGCCCAATCCACAAGAAGGGCGATCCTGCAATTTGTGCCAATTACCGCGGGATTAGTCTTCTAAATATCGCCTATAAGGTTCTAGCGAGCGTATTGTGTGAAAGGCTGAAGCCCACCGTCAACCAACTGATTGGACCTTATCAGTGTGGCTTCAGACCTGGAAAGTCCACCATCGACCAAATACTCTCAATACGCCAAATCTTGGAAAAGACCCATGAAAGGAGAATCGACACACACCATCTTTTCGTCAACTTCAAAGCTGCATTCGACAGTACGGAAAGGAGTTACCTGTATGCGGCAATGTCTGAATTTGGTATCCCCGCAAAACTAATACGGCTATGTAAGATGACGTTGCTCTACACCAGCAGCGCCGTCAGAATTGGGAAGGACCTCTCCGAGCCGTTTGATACCAAACGAGGTTTCAGACAGGGTGACTCGCTGTCGTGTGACTTCTTTAACCTGATGTTGGAGAGCATCTTACGAGCCGCAGAACTTAATCGCTCAGGCACAATATTTTATAAGAGCGTACAATTGTTGGCGTATGCCGATGATATTAACATCATTGGCCTTAACAACCGCGCTGTTAGTTCTGCCTTCTCCAAACTGGATAAAGAAGCAAAGCGAATTGGTCTGGTGGTGAACGAGGACAAAACGAAGTACCTCCTGTCTTCAAACAAACAGTCGGCGCACTCGCGTATCGGAACCCACGTCACTGTATACAGTTATAATTTCGAGGTTGTAAAAGACTTCGTCTATTTAGGAACCAGCATTAACACCGATAACAATGTCAGCCTTGAAATCCAACGTAGAATCTCTCTTGCCAACAAGTGCTACTTTGGACTAAGTAGGCAACTGAGCAGTAAAGTCCTCTCTCGACGAACAAAACTAACACTCTACAAGGCTCTCATCATGCCCGTCCTAACGTATGGCGCAGAAGCTTGGACGATGACAACATCCGATGAAGCGACGCTTGGAGTGTTCGAGAGAAAGATTCTGCGTAAGATTTTTGGACCTTTGCACGTTGGCACCGGCGAATATCGCAGACGATGGAACGATGAGCTGTATGAGCTTTTCGACGACATAGACATAGCGCAGCGAATAAAGATCCAGCGGCTACGTTGGCTGGGTCATGTCGTCCGATTGGATACAAACGCTCCGGCTTTGAAAGTATTCGATGCGGTACCAGCTGGTGGTAGCAGAGGAAGAGGGCGGCCTCCTCTGCGTTGGAAAGATCAGGTGGACAAGGACTTGGCTTCACTTGGTGTATCCAACTGGCGCCGGTTAGCACGAGAAAGAAACGACTGGCGCGCTTTGTTAAACTCGGCCAAAATCGCGTAAGCGGTTATAGCGCCAATTAAGAAGAAGAAGAAGCAGCAATGTTGAACGGCTATGTTGAACAAATATTAAAAAACGAACTTGGCCAGCGAGCGCTTAGAGTTCCAGTTGTTGCGTGCAGTGGAAAAAAACTAAGTCAGAAAAAAAAAATAGAGCTAGCTCTTTATGCCTTTTAATCCCCTTTCTTTATAATATAATATAACATCCTTTGTGCGCCGCACTAAAAACTTACAAAGGGTCTTCTGGTTAAATCTACTTTCAGGCGCTCCAGACTTGTCACGCATTATCCATACCAGCATACTCATGCCCGTTCACAACTTATTTATGTGTTATACTATATTCTTTCCATTATTTGTTTCACTTCTTCTAGGCACAACCCTCTCTCATATATAAATAAGTACAGTGGCTCAAACGCGTAATCGTACATACTCAGCGTTCAACTTTCAAACCAAATTCGAAGCGCTAATCTAATTTTATTTGGAAGAAATCATGTTTTTCTTTTATTTATAGTATACTCAAATTAAAATATATATGGGGCATTCTTTCTGAACGTGAGACCCCCTGCCCCCAGCATAGATTTTGACGAAAAGAGGTCTATGAGGGCTTAAAATGTAGGTAATTATGTTTACTTTCGAAAGCAAAGTGGCACTTCTTGAAATTCAAAATGGCGGATCCTTCCTTCCTTATACTCCACAAGCTTGCTCACAAGAAAATTTTGCTTGCGCAATTTAAGGAAGATCGTGTTCTACGACTTATACAACCTTTAGAGCCAATTTAAAGACTTAATTAAATGACTTTTCAATTATTGACAGCAATAGTGACACCTGTCATTTAATTAAGTCTTTAAATTGGCTCTAAAGGTTGTATAAGTCGTAGAACACGATCTTCCTTAAATTGCGCAAGCAAAATTTTCTTGTGAGCAAGCTTGTGGAGTATAAGGAAGGAAGGATACAATATATATATTGTATATATATATAATTGGCGCGTACACCCTTATTGGGAGTTTGACCGAACTCCTCCACCTATTTATGGCGTGCGTCTTGATGTTGTTCCACAAATAGAGGGACCTACAGTTTCAAGCGGACTCCGAACGGCAGATATTTTTATGAGGAGCTTTTTCATGGCAGAAATACACTCGGAGGTTTGCCATTGCCTGGCGAGGGGCGACCGCTATTAGAAAAATGTTTTTCTTAATTTGGGTGATTTACCGAGACTCGAACCTACGTTCTCTCTGTGAATTCCGAATGGTAGTCACGCACCAACCCATTCGGCTACGGCGAATCATTTAATCACTTATAACAAAATTATATTTCTTCTTCTTCTTGATTGGCACGATAGCCGCCTATGCAACCGTGCTAACCGGCGGCAATTGCACAAACCAAGTGAAGCCAAGTCTTTCTCTATCTGAGACCTTTCTCTTCCTCTGCTACTACCAATACTTTCGAATACTTTCAGAATGAGAGTGTTTATATCCATCGATATGTCTATGTCGTCGTAAAGCTCATGCAGCTCATTGTTCAATCGTCTGCGATACTCGCCGTGACCAACGTGCAAAGGTCCAAAAATCTTCAGCAGAATCCTTCTCTCAAACACTCCAAGTAGCGCCTTATCGGATGTTGTCATCGTCCAAGTTTCTGCGCCATACGTTACGTCGAGCATGATGAGAGACTTTGTTCGTCGAGAGGGGACTTTGCTATTTAATTGCCTACTTAGTTGGAAGAAGAAGTACGTTGGATCTCAAGGTTGACATTATTACCGGTGTTAATGCTGGTTCCTAGACTTGCACAAAACGTGAGCAAAATGTACCAAGCCATCAAAGAATAAACTTAACTTCTATCCAAGAACTCATCACTGCGAGGGCAAAAACAGAGAAATGAAATGAGAAGCGACAAACAAGACATTTTGCAGCGCTGGAAAGAAAATTTCAATGAAACTTTAAACATGCAAAATGAGGAAAACGTGAGTCAAAAACTACAAACTGCTAAACCACAAATAAGTGACTCTAGCTTTCCAGAAACAAAAACTGCAATTGCTAATCTTAAGAGCCACAAAGGCAGTGATGCTGATGGTATGGCTGCTGAGTTCTTGAAATACAGCGGAGCAGAACTGCATATACAACTACACAGCCTGATGGTAAAGATATGGCGAAATAATGATATGCCTATGGAGTGGTTATGAAGCCTGATAAGTCCCATACACAAAAACGGGGATAAAGCGAACTGCTGTAATTATCGGGGTATCTCGATATTAAACGCTACGTATAAAATACTTAAAACTTATATTAAACTTACTTTATGAAAAAATATGCAAATATTAATATGAACAAATTCCCAATTTACCAAGCAGGTTTCAGAGCCAACTGGTCTCCAAATGATCAAGATTTCATAGCGACACAAACTTTCGAGAAGCTTATTCTATAGGCATCCCGCTAAAGCTAATTCAGCTTCCTATTATGACTCTAACAAATACCACGGCGAAGCTCATTGTGCAAGGAGAGTGCTCAGAGTCATTTCCCATTACATTGGGAGTTCAACTGGATATTCAACCAGTTCTACACGCCGCAACAACCGCAATAAATTTAAATGGCTCGATGGCTCGATGGCTCGAAGCTAAAAGTTAAACGTGCGGCGGTAGAAGGAGGTAGCCTTAGATAGAGGCAGATGGCGTAAGGTTTGAAAGAAGCAATGGTTCACCAAGGACTGTGACGCTAAGAAGAAGAAGATAAAAATGTTTAATGTAGATCCTAAATAACAGTTGAAATCCCTCTTAAGCGGACACTCATCGCCAATAAGTCTCCGTCCTAGAGGGGTGTCCACTCAAAAAAGTGTAACCTCTTCCGATACATAAAATCTGGTATAGAAAAAAATGTTCACTCAAGAGAGGTGTCCGGCTAATAAAGGTGTCTATTAGGAAGAGTTACACTGCATACAATTTTTTCGGAAAGCAGTTTAAAGTTCTGAAATTCTTTCTTGAATAGTGCGCATGTACGATAAAGCGTTTGAGCCACTGTTGATAGTTTTACCCCAAATATTTGCCACTCTTTCTGTTTTCAAAGTTATTCGCTTATTGTTTTTGTTATTGCAATTTTTATGACTAACAACATACAAATGCTGAGCTACCTAAAAGTGAAATCCTAAAAAAGGCTACTAAAAAAAAACCAAAAAAAAAAAATTATTGTACAATAATAAAAAACGATTGCGTTACTGTTATCATCACACAATTTCCTAAACGCTTTTAATATTTTATGTTTACTTATTTTTACACCCTTTCCCTTACACTACTTGAAGTGTGTATGCAAGTATGTAGTTCGCCGAATCCACTAGCAAAAACGCAAAAGAACAACAAAAGGCCCGTACGGCTCATCCTTCCTGTTAAGTATATTTTTAACACACTTTTATTAGGTCGGGTTGTATGTATGTATATATGTATGTATGTATGTATGTATGTAAGTATGTATGCATGTATGTATGCATGTAACGGAATCTTTGAGCTTAATTTTCACTGGCTTCTAAAAATCTGATCGACTTGAAATTTTGCACACCTATCAAGGACCGATGACAATGCAATAATTTGATAAAAGTTTTCCATTATCCTTATTAGGATTGCCAGGATTAATATTTTCTTTTTTTACCTGTGGGCAAAAAGTAAGGTGAATTTGGTTGTAAAATGAAAAATCTTTTTTTAACACACTTTTATTAGGTCGGGTTGTATGTATGTATGTATGTATGTATGCATGTAACGGAATCTTTGAGCTTAATTTTCACTGGCTTCTAAAAATCTGATCGACTTGAAATTTTGCACACCTATCAAGGACCGATGACAATGCAATAATTTGATAAAAGTTTTCCATTATCCTTATTAGGATTGCCAGGATTAATATTTTCTTTTTTTACCTGTGGGCAAAAAGTAAGGTGAATTTGGTTGTAAAATGAAAAATCTTTTTTTAACACACTTTTATTAGGTCGGGTTGTTTGTATGTATGTATGTATGTATGTATGCATGTAACGGAATCTTTGAGCTTAATTTTCACTGGTTTCTAAAAATCTGATCGACTTGAAATTTTGCACACCTATCAAGGACCGATGACAATGCAATAATTTGATAAAAGTTTTCCATTATCCTTATTAGGATTGC
Organism: Anastrepha ludens; assembly: GCF_028408465.1. Classification (NCBI taxonomy): domain Eukaryota; kingdom Metazoa; phylum Arthropoda; class Insecta; order Diptera; family Tephritidae; genus Anastrepha; species Anastrepha ludens. Next base: position 63,214,127 of record NC_071503.1, on the reverse strand, counting down.
CAGGATTAATATTTTCTTTTTTTACCTGTGGGCAAAAAGTAAGGTGAATTTGGTTGTAAAATGAAAAATCTTTTTTTAACACACTTTTATTAGGTCGGGTTGTTTGTATGTATGTATGTATGTATGTATGCATGTAACAGAATCTTTGAGCTTAATTTTCACTGGCTTCTAAAAATCTGATCGACTTGAAATTTTGCACACCTATCAAGGACCGATGACAATGAAATAATTTGATAAAAGTTTTCCATTATCCTTATTAGGATTGCCAGGATTAATATTTTCTTTTTTTACCTGTGGGCAAAAAGTAAGGTGAATTTGGTTGTAAAATGAAAAATCTTTTTTTAACACACTTTTATTAGGTCGGGTTGTATGTATGTATGTATGTATGTATGTACGTATGTATGCATCTAACGGAATCTTTGAGCTTAATTTTCACTGGCTTCTAAAAATCTGATCGACTTGAAATTTTGCACACCTATCAAGGACCGATGACAATGCAATAATTTGATAAAAGTTTTCCATTATCCTTATTAGGATTGCCAGGATTAATATTTTCTTTTTTTACCTGTGGGCAAAAAGTAAGGTGAATTTGGTTGTAAAATGAAAAATCTTTTTTTAACACACTTTTATTAGGTCGGGTTGTTTGTATGTATGTATGTATGTATGTATGCATGTAACGGAATCTTTGAGCTTAATTTTCACTGGTTTCTAAAAATCTGATCGACTTGAAATTTTGCACACCTATCAAGGACCGATGACAATGCAATAATTTGATAAAAGTTTTCCATTATCCTTATTAGGATTGCCAGGATTAATATTTTCTTTTTTTACCTGTGGGCAAAAAGTAAGGTGAATTTGGTTGTAAAATGAAAAATCTTTTTTTAACACACTTTTATTAGGTCGGGTTGTATGTATGTATGTATGTATGTATGTATGTATGTATGCATGTAACAGAATCTTTGAGCTTAATTAATATATATATTGTATATATATATAATTGGCGCGTACACCCTTATTGGGAGTTTGGCCGAACTCCTCCACCTATTTATGGCGTGCGTCTTGATGTTGTTCCACAAATAGAGGGACCTACAGTTTCAAGCGGACTCCGAACGGCAGATATTTTTATGAGGAGCTTTTTCATGGCAGAAATACACTCGGAGGTTTGCCATTGCCTGGCGAGGGGCGACCGCTATTAGAAAAATGTTTTTCTTAATTTGGGTGATTTACCGAGACTCGAACCTACGTTCTCTCTGTGAATTCCGAATGGTAGTCACGCACCAACCCATTCGGCTACGGCGAATCATTTAATCACTTATAACAAAATTATATTTCTTCTTCTTCTTGATTGGCACGATAGCCGCCTATGCAACCGTGCTAACCGGCGGCAATTGCACAAACCAAGTGAAGCCAAGTCTTTCTCTATCTGAGACCTTTCTCTTCCTCTGCTACTACCAATACTTTCGAATACTTTCAGAATGAGAGTGTTTATATCCATCGATATGTCTATGTCGTCGTAAAGCTCATGCAGCTCATTGTTCAATCGTCTGCGATACTCGCCGTGACCAACGTGCAAAGGTCCAAAAATCTTCAGCAGAATCCTTCTCTCAAACACTCCAAGTAGCGCCTTATCGGATGTTGTCATCGTCCAAGTTTCTGCGCCATACGTTACGTCGAGCATGATGAGAGACTTTGTTTGTCGAGAGGGGACTTTGCTATTTAATTGCCTACTTAGTTCGAAGAAGAAGTACGTTGGATCTCAAGGTTGACATTATTACCGGTGTTAATGCTGGTTCCTAGACTTGCACAAAACGTGAGCAAAATGTACCAAGCCATCAAAGAATAAACTTAACTTCTATCCAAGAACTCATCACTGCGAGGGCAAAAACAGAGAAATGAAATGAGAAGCGACAAACAAGACATTTTGCAGCGCTGGAAAGAAAATTTCAATGAAACTTTAAACATGCAAAATGAGGAAAACGTGAGTCAAAAACTACAAACTGCTAAACCACAAATAAGTGACTCTAGCTTTCCAGAAACAAAAACTGCAATTGCTAATCTTAAGAGCCACAAAGGCAGTGATGCTGATGGTATGGCTGCTGAGTTCTTGAAATACAGCGGAGCAGAACTGCATATACAACTACACAGCCTGATGGTAAAGATATGGCGAAATAATGATATGCCTATGGAGTGGTTATGAAGCCTGATAAGTCCCATACACAAAAACGGGGATAAAGCGAACTGCTGTAATTATCGGGGTATCTCGATATTAAACGCTACGTATAAAATACTTAAAACTTATATTAAACTTACTTTATGAAAAAATATGCAAATATTAATATGAACAAATTCCCAATTTACCAAGCAGGTTTCAGAGCCAACTGGTCTCCAAATGATCAAGATTTCATAGCGACACAAACTTTCGAGAAGCTTATTCTATAGGCATCCCGCTAAAGCTAATTCAGCTTCCTATTATGACTCTAACAAATACCACGGCGAAGCTCATTGTGCAAGGAGAGTGCTCAGAGTCATTTCCCATTACATTGGGAGTTCAACTGGATATTCAACCAGTTCTACACGCCGCAACAACCGCAATAAATTTAAATGGCTCGATGGCTCGATGGCTCGAAGCTAAAAGTTAAACGTGCGGCGGTAGAAGGAGGTAGCCTTAGATAGAGGCAGATGGCGTAAGGTTTGAAAGAAGCAATGGTTCACCAAGGACTGTGACGCTAAGAAGAAGAAGATAAAAATGTTTAATGTAGATCCTAAATAACAGTTGAAATCCCTCTTAAGCGGACACTCATCGCCAATAAGTCTCCGTCCTAGAGGGGTGTCCACTCAAAAAAGTGTAACCTCTTCCGATACATAAAATCTGGTATAGAAAAAAATGTTCACTCAAGAGAGGTGTCCGGCTAATAAAGGTGTCTATTAGGAAGAGTTACACTGCATACAATTTTTTCGGAAAGCAGTTTAAAGTTCTGAAATTCTTTCTTGAATAGTGCGCATGTACGATAAAGCGTTTGAGCCACTGTTGATAGTTTTACCCCAAATATTTGCCACTCTTTCTGTTTTCAAAGTTATTCGCTTATTGTTTTTGTTATTGCAATTTTTATGACTAACAACATACAAATGCTGAGCTACCTAAAAGTGAAATCCTAAAAAAGGCTACTAAAAAAAAACCAAAAAAAAAAAATTATTGTACAATAATAAAAAACGATTGCGTTACTGTTATCATCACACAATTTCCTAAACGCTTTTAATATTTTATGTTTACTTATTTTTACACCCTTTCCCTTACACTACTTGAAGTGTGTATGCAAGTATGTAGTTCGCCGAATCCACTAGCAAAAACGCAAAAGAACAACAAAAGGCCCGTACGGCTCATCCTTCCTGTTAAGTATATTTTTAACACACTTTTATTAGGTCGGGTTGTATGTATGTATATATGTATGTATGTATGTATGTATGTAAGTATGTATGCATGTATGTATGCATGTAACGGAATCTTTGAGCTTAATTTTCACTGGCTTCTAAAAATCTGATCGACTTGAAATTTTGCACACCTATCAAGGACCGATGACAATGCAATAATTTGATAAAAGTTTTCCATTATCCTTATTAGGATTGCCAGGATTAATATTTTCTTTTTTTACCTGTGGGCAAAAAGTAAGGTGAATTTGGTTGTAAAATGAAAAATCTTTTTTTAACACACTTTTATTAGGTCGGGTTGTTTGTATGTATGTATGTATGTATGTATGCATGTAACGGAATCTTTGAGCTTAATTTTCACTGGTTTCTAAAAATCTGATCGACTTGAAATTTTGCACACCTATCAAGGACCGATGACAATGCAATAATTTGATAAAAGTTTTCCATTATCCTTATTAGGATTGCCAGGATTAATATTTTCTTTTTTTACCTGTGGGCAAAAAGTAAGGTGAATTTGGTTGTAAAATGAAAAATCTTTTTTTAACACACTTTTATTAGGTCGGGTTGTTTGTATGTATGTATGTATGTATGTATGCATGTAACAGAATCTTTGAGCTTAATTTTCACTGGCTTCTAAAAATCTGATCGACTTGAAATTTTGCACACCTATCAAGGACCGATGACAATGAAATAATTTGATAAAAGTTTTCCATTATCCTTATTAGGATTGCCAGGATTAATATTTTCTTTTTTTACCTGTGGGCAAAAAGTAAGGTGAATTTGGTTGTAAAATGAAAAATCTTTTTTTAACACACTTTTATTAGGTCGGGTTGTATGTATGTATGTATGTATGTATGTATGTATGCATCTAACGGAATCTTTGAGCTTAATTTTCACTGGCTTCTAAAAATCTGATCGACTTGAAATTTTGCACACCTATCAAGGACCGATGACAATGCAATAATTTGGTAAAAGTTTTCCATTATCCTTATTAGGATTGCCAGGATTAATATTTTCTTTTTTTACCTGTGGGCAAAAAGTAATGTGAATTTGGTTGTAAAATGAAAAATCTTTCTTTAACACACTTTTATTAGGTCGGGTTGTATGTATGTATGTATGTATGTATGCATGTAACGGAATCTTTGAGCTTAATTTTCACTGGCTTCTAAAAATCTGATCGACTTGAAATTTTGCACACCTATCAAGGACCGATGACAATGAAATAATTTGATAAAAGTTTTCCATTATCCTTATTAGGATTGCCAGGATTAATATTTTCTTTTTTTACCTGTGGGCAAAAAGTAAGGTGAATTTGGTTGTAAAATGAAAAATCTTTTTTTAACACACTTTTATTAGGTCGGGTTGTATGTATGTATGTATGTATGTATGTATGTATGTATGTATGTATGTATGCATGTAACAGAATCTTTGAGCTTAATTAATATATATATTGTATATATATATAATTGGCGCGTACACCCTTATTGGGAGTTTGGCCGAACTCCTCCACCTATTTATGGCGTGCGTCTTGATGTTGTTCCACAAATAGAGGGACCTACAGTTTCAAGCCGACTCCGAACGGCAGATATTTTTATGAGGAGCTTTTTCATGGCAGAAATACACTCGGAGGTTTGCCATTGCCTGGCGAGGGGCGACCGCTATTAGAAAAATGTTTTTCTTAATTTGGGTGATTTACCGAGACTCGAACCTACGTTCTCTCTGTGAATTCCGAATGGTAGTCACGCACCAACCCATTCGGCTACGGCGAATCATTTAATCACTTATAACAAAATTATATTTCTTCTTCTTCTTGATTGGCACGATAGCCGCCTATGCAACCGTGCTAACCGGCGGCAATTGCACAAACCAAGTGAAGCCAAGTCTTTCTCTATCTGAGACCTTTCTCTTCCTCTGCTACTACCAATACTTTCGAATACTTTCAGAATGAGAGTGTTTATATCCATCGATATGTCTATGTCGTCGTAAAGCTCATGCAGCTCATTGTTCAATCGTCTGCGATACTCGCCGTGACCAACGTGCAAAGGTCCAAAAATCTTCAGCAGAATCCTTCTCTCAAACACTCCAAGTAGCGCCTTATCGGATGTTGTCATCGTCCAAGTTTCTGCGCCATACGTTACGTCGAGCATGATGAGAGACTTTGTTTGTCGAGAGGGGACTTTGCTATTTAATTGCCTACTTAGTTCGAAGAAGAAGTACGTTGGATCTCAAGGTTGACATTATTACCGGTGTTAATGCTGGTTCCTAGACTTGCACAAAACGTGAGCAAAATGTACCAAGCCATCAAAGAATAAACTTAACTTCTATCCAAGAACTCATCACTGCGAGGGCAAAAACAGAGAAATGAAATGAGAAGCGACAAACAAGACATTTTGCAGCGCTGGAAAGAAAATTTCAATGAAACTTTAAACATGCAAAATGAGGAAAACGTGAGTCAAAAACTACAAACTGCTAAACCACAAATAAGTGACTCTAGCTTTCCAGAAACAAAAACTGCAATTGCTAATCTTAAGAGCCACAAAGGCAGTGATGCTGATGGTATGGCTGCTGAGTTCTTGAAATACAGCGGAGCAGAACTGCATATACAACTACACAGCCTGATGGTAAAGATATGGCGAAATAATGATATGCCTATGGAGTGGTTATGAAGCCTGATAAGTCCCATACACAAAAACGGGGATAAAGCGAACTGCTGTAATTATCGGGGTATCTCGATATTAAACGCTACGTATAAAATACTTAAAACTTATATTAAACTTACTTTATGAAAAAATATGCAAATATTAATATGAACAAATTCCCAATTTACCAAGCAGGTTTCAGAGCCAACTGGTCTCCAAATGATCAAGATTTCATAGCGACACAAACTTTCGAGAAGCTTATTCTATAGGCATCCCGCTAAAGCTAATTCAGCTTCCTATTATGACTCTAACAAATACCACGGCGAAGCTCATTGTGCAAGGAGAGTACTCAGAGTCATTTCCCATTACATTGGGAGTTCAACTGGATATTCAACCAGTTCTACACGCCGCAACAACCGCAATAAATTTAAATGGCTCGATGGCTCGAAGCTAAAAGTTAAACGTGCGGCGGTAGAAGGAGGTAGCCTTAGATAGAGGCAGATGGCGTAAGGTTTGAAAGAAGCAATGGTTCACCAAGGACTGTGACGCTAAGAAGAAGAAGATAAAAATGTTTAATGTAGATCCTAAATAACAGTTGAAATCCCTCTTAAGCGGACACTCATCGCCAATAAGTCTCCGTCCTAGAGGGGTGTCCACTCAAAAAAGTGTAACCTCTTCCGATACATAAAATCTGGTATAGAAAAAAATGTTCACTCAAGAGAGGTGTCCGGCTAATAAAGGTGTCTATTAGGAAGAGTTACACTGCATACAATTTTTTCGGAAAGCAGTTTAAAGTTCTGAAATTCTTTCTTGAATAGTGCGCATGTACGATAAAGCGTTTGAGCCACTGTTGATAGTTTTACCCCAAATATTTGCCACTCTTTCTGTTTTCAAAGTTATTCGCTTATTGTTTTTGTTATTGCAATTTTTATGACTAAAAAAATACAAATGCTGAGCTACCTAAAAGTGAAATCCTAAAAAAGGCTACTAAAAAAAAACCAAAAAAAAAAAATTATTGTACAATAATAAAAAACGATTGCGTTACTGTTATCATCACACAATTTCCTAAACGCTTTTAATATTTTATGTTTACTTATTTTTACACCCTTTCCCTTACACTACTTGAAGTGTGTATGCAAGTATGTAGTTCGCCGAATCCACTAGCAAAAACGCAAAAGAACAACAAAAGGCCCGTACGGCTCATCCTTCCTGTTAAGTATATTTTTAACACACTTTTATTAGGTCGGGTTGTATGTATGTATATATGTATGTATGTATGTATGTATGTAAGCATGTATGCATGTATGTATGCATGTAACGGAATCTTTGAGCTTAATTTTCACTGGCTTCTAAAAATCTGATCGGCTTGAAATTTTGCACACCTATCAAGGACCGATGACAATGCAATAATTTGATAAAAGTTTTCCATTATCCTTATTAGGATTGCCAGGATTAATATTTTCTTTTTTTACCTGTGGGCAAAAAGTAAGGTGAATTTGGTTGTAAAATGAAAAATCTTTTTTTAACACACTTTTATTAGGTCGGGTTGTTTGTATGTATGTATGTATGTATGTATGTATGCATGTAACGGAATCTTTGAGCTTAATTTTCACTGGTTTCTAAAAATCTGATCGACTTGAAATTTTGCACACCTATCAAGGACCGATGACAATGAAATAATTTGATAAAAGTTTTCCATTATCCTTATTAGGATTGCCAGGATTAATATTTTCTTTTTTTACCTGTGGGCAAAAAGTAAGGTGAATTTGGTTGTAAAATGAAAAATCTTTTTTTAACACACTTTTATTAGGTCGGGTTGTATGTATGTATGTATGTATGTATGCATGTAACAGAATCTTTGAGCTTAATTTTCACTGGCTTCTAAAAATCTGATCGACTTGAAATTTTGCACACCTATCAAGGACCGATGACAATGAAATAATTTGATAAAAGTTTTCCATTATCCTTATTAGGATTGCCAGGATTAATATTTTCTTTTTTTACCTGTGGGCAAAAAGTAAGGTGAATTTGGTTGTAAAATGAAAAATCTTTTTTTAACACACTTTTATTAGGTCGGGTTGTATGTATGTATGTATGTATGTATGTATGTATGCATCTAACGGAATCTTTGAGCTTAATTTTCACTGGCTTCTAAAAATCTGATCGACTTGAAATTTTGCACACCTATCAAGGACCGATGACAATGCAATAATTTGATAAAAGTTTTCCATTATCCTTATTAGGATTGCCAGGATTAATATTTTCTGTTTTTACCTGTGGGCAAAAAGTAAGGTGAATTTGAATCTTTGAATCTTTTTTTTAACACACTTTTATTAGGTCGGGTTGTATGTATGTATGTATGTATGTATGCATGTAACGGAATCTTTGAGCTTAATTTTCACTGGCTTCTAAAAATCTGATCGACTTGAAATTTTGCACACCTATCAAGGACCGATGACAATGCAATAATTTGATAAAAGCTTTCCATTATCCTTATTAGGATTGCCAGGATTAATATTTTCTTTTTTTACCTGTGGGCAAAAAGTAAGGTGAATTTGGTTGTAAAATGAAAAATCTTTTTTTATTCTTGTAAATCAGTTTCTCAGGCTCCCTCCACGAAATAAGTTCTTCATCCCGATTACTTCTTTATCACGGCCGATAACTGCATAGCTTTAGACTCACAGTCGATAAGAAAGGAATAAAATATTGTATAACACGAATATATCGAATCATTTATTCACTGACTGCAATGATAACAATAATTTTCATTCATAATAAACAAAAACTAGTTTAAAGAAACTAAAAAACACGCTTTTTTGCTAATCGAACTAAAAAGTAGAAAATAAAAATTAGTTTAAAAAAACTAAAAAACACGCTTTTATTGCTAATCGAACTAAAAAGTAGAAAATAAATTTTAATGACAAAGAGACCTATAATAAAGTAATAGCAAATCGAACGATCAGTCATAGTCAACTACCTCAGAACAGAATTATAACAAAAATTAACATACAAATAGAGTAATTCAAATTAGAGTTAAAAGCGTGGGATCCTTGATATAGTAAATATTGCAATCATTCTATTGGCAACTACCTATGTACAGAGGGTTATGAAAGTGAAGCAAAATGCATCCCACGCTTTTAACTCTAATTTGAATTACTCTATTTGTATCTTAATTTTTGTTATAATTCTGTTCTGAGGTAGTTGACTATGACTGATCGTTCGATTTGCTATTACTTCATTATAGGTCTCTTTGTCATTAAAATTTATTTTCTACTTTTTAGTTCGATTAGCAATAAAAGCGTGTTTTTTAGTTTTTTTAAACTATTTTTTATTATTGTTTCGCAGCTCTATACAATATTTTTATTTGACTTTTCCGCTGACTTAGCTTTTACAGCGCACTATTCACCCCATTCGTTAGGCACTAAATACAGCGAGTACAAGCATGCGTACATGCCATGGAACCAAAGCAAATAAACATAAATGGAAGCGTGCAAAAAATGGTTTAGTAATGTTGCTGGTGATATTACTGTTGGTGCCATTGCGATTTTATTGCCGCAAGTTTGTCAAATTTATTGGAGTTGCGTGCAAAAATCGCAAAAACACACAAAATATGAAAATGTGTTGTCACGCATACACATTCATACTTAGGCACACACAAGCACACCTCGTTTGCCTGTTCAAACAGTTGTGGGCGAGTCCTTGCGAAATATGCACACACACATATAATCAAACATTTGATTTATAAATTAGCCTTTGCTTTTATTATTCCTTATTTATGTAATTAAAAAATGTTTACTTCAGAGTAGTTTGCAATAATGTATAGAAAAACATTGAATTACGACCGATTATAAAATTAAAAAAATTTCTTTTGCCACACGCGCCGAAACCACCTCTCAGGCTATACGAGGTATGGGAGATAAATTTTGGGGGATTGTCAATAAACACAACAACATTTTACAGGATGCATAAGGTATTTGAGGCCGCCGTAGCCGAATGGGTTAGTGCGTGAATACCATTCGGAATTCACAGAGAGAACGTTGGTTCGAATCTCGGTGAAACACCAAAATTAAAAAAAAAGTGTTTTCTAATAGCGGTCACCGCTCAGCAGGCAATAGCAAACCTCCGAGTGTATTTCTGCCATGAAAAAGATCCTCATAAAAAATATATGCAGCTCGAAGTCGGCTTGAAACTGTAGGTCTCTTCATTGTGGACAAATAGATGGAGGATCCCGGCCAAACACCTTAAATGGCTGTACGCGCCAATTATATACAGGGTGGACCATGTAAAACGTGTTTTTTGAATCGGCTATAAAAAAAAGAATCAATATTTTTTCAAACTTTTCTTTTCATTTTAAAGATTGAACATTGTCATTTGTGAATGAAAAATAATATCGTTCAAATGACTGCCACGACTGGCTTTACAGTAGGCCATTCGATCAACCTAATTTTTAAGCACATTTTCGATTGTTTGAGCTCCAATTTCATGAATGGTAACTTCGATTTCGTGTTTTAAATCGTCTCTGGATGGTTCGCATAGCATTTGTTCTTAACGGCTCCCCACAAAAAATAGTCCAACGGACTTAAATCACGGCTCCAGGCGGCCAATTGATATCGGAATTCAAAAACGGAAACCAAAAGTTCGAGTGTAACTTTGGCAGTGTGACAAGTTCCACCGTCCTGTTGAAACCAAATGTCGTCCATGTCATCCTCTTCAATTTTTGGAAACAACTCGTTGAGCATGTCACGGTAACGGTCGCCATTTACTGTAACCGCGGCTCCTCGCTCATTTTCGAAAAAAAAATGGCCCGATGATGCCGCCAGACCAAAAACCGTACCAAACAGTGACTCGTTGTGGATGCATTTGCTTCTCTACAGTAACGTGCGGATTTTCTGTGCCCCAAATCCGACAATTTTGGTTATTGACGTAGCCACCGATGTGAAAATCAGAAAAGAACAAGAAGACTCACCTCTTTGGAAATAGGTTTTCAATATTTCCCAATTTTGTTCAAGCGTATAGCGTCCCATTTCGTAAATGTCAAACCTTTACGTAAATTATGAACACATTTGACATGCCATTTGTGTTACCATTCTCAAAAAAATAGGTGGTTGAAAAAACAAACGCTATATGGCCTACCCTATATATATATATATTGTATATAAGGTATTTGAGGGCATACATAGATGCTGGTATGACTTCCCGAAGCCGTCAGTTTTCTCTTCTTCAGAGAAGACATGGAGGTCTACAAATTAACTCAAGGAATGAGGAGGCATGCAGGTAATGTCGCTCTATGTGCAAATCCCAACGTTTTCAATTTCCTTAAATGCTCCCGTTCATTCATTCATAAGTCTCGCCCTGAATTGGAATCATCAGGCGGCGATGCAGAATCTATTGCAAATCGGAAAAAGCCACGAGGAACATTTTGACACTGTTCGATCTGCAGAATGTATTCAACAACAATGCAAGCGTTCATTGAGAAGGAGCCCTAAATATAATGAGGGTCTTTGCGTCGGAGCTCCATGTTTCTGAACATTGAAGCATCTGAGATGTCATATTTTTTCCTGACGAAAAAAGTTCTGACCAAAACCAAAAGACCAACGGCAAAAATTACAGATGATTACGTTTCAATCCTGTGGAGGTTCCTGTTGTTATAGGTACATATGAAATGGTCAGCCACTATAACAGAGGACATGTCATGCCACCACACTTCTTTACCCAAGGATTTCGCGTGAATTCTGCGGCATATATCGAGGCCCTGGAGACAGTGGGGAAACCCTGGATTGATAGTGTACGCGGTGATAGCCCAAACGTCTCTCAGCAAGAATGTACTCCTTAACACAAAGCGAAAGCGGCACAAGATTGGATGGCTTAGAATTTTCTTTACAACGCAGCACGGAATTTACCGCCTAACTATCCAGCTCCAATCTTCTGCATTACTATGCATGGGGCGTAGTTGAGCATGAAACCAATAAGCATCTTCTTGACACCATTTCTTCGCTTAAAGCTGCAATTAGTACTGGTAGGGTCAATAGGAATAAGGATAATTTGATTGTTGTGAAAAAATGTCGTTAAGTTTTATTAAATTTTGCTCAAAATAAAGGCTTATTAGTTTTAGTTTGAAGTTGTCCTCAAATACCATATGCACCCTTATAATTGGCCTTCACAATAGTCTTCCTCTAACTCCTGACAAATGATTTCAATTTTGGCTCCACAAATGGAAGCTCTTTGATAATACTTCGAAGCGGTTAGAGCTTATTTTTGCCTCCTATATGCCACAATGTTGAATTCCCATTTTTTTTTTTTGCTAGTCGATTGCTTTATTTTACAAAAAATAAAAGCATAGCACTAATACAGCATGTTTCAACTTGACTTTATCGAAATTTCAAAAAAAAGTAATAATTGTAAAAGTTATCGCTGTTTCTGTTGAGCCCGTTTCTCCAGAAGTCCCTTGCGGTGATCATCACAAGTTCTTGGAAATTCATCTAAAATTAATCGGTCAAGAAAAATTAGTTTTATTAATAGATAATATTGCGCCTGATCAAAGCTTTTTTCAAAATTAACAATATCGCGACCTCAGGAAATATTATTCCGATTTTCGAGAAAAATCGACAATTAATTGTTAAAAAAAATGAAATCTTTGAAAAAAACCTTCGATCAGGAAAGAAAGTGGCTTTTAAGCTACAGTGATCATCAGTTCAAAAAACACAGTTTTGAGAAAAATGCATTTTGCTACTTGCCCTCGAACGCTCCGGAGCGCCCGAGCGCCCTCTGTTAATTGTTGAATAGCTCGAAGTTATTTGTCGGATTCGTTTCAAATTTTCACACAATATTTTTAAGATATTATACTTTCAGAAAATGTCTATTCTTCGTCTTTATCTTTTATTATAAGATTTGCCTGTTTTTCTTTACACATCAATTAGGATACATACATATTTATACACTTCCATGTTATAATTAATGAACGCACAGACTGGAGAACTAACTCTATCACTTCCAAACCTGGCTCCCAGCTATGGTTTACTGATAGGTCCAAATTGGAAAATGGTAGAACAGGGGCAGCAATCAATGGGCCTACATTCAAAAAATCGATTCCGATGGGACTCTACCCAACAATATTCGAGGCAGAAGTACATTATGATATACCAATAATATAATACATTGCCAAATGATTGCCTAAACCTTCTCAACACGTTAGGAAACCTCAACATAGTAGCACAAGGCTGGATTCCGGGACATGAAGGATATGAGGGAAATGAAATGGCTGATGACTTTGCAAAACAAGGAGCAAATATGCAACTTACTGGTCCTGAGCCTTTCTGTGGACTCACAAAAGGCCACATTAATGAATTCCTTAGGAAATGGGAAGAAAGAAAATTTGCTGCACACTGGCTAAACTGTGCCGGTCAGCGTCAAGCCAAACTATTCTTAAGTCCCAACAAAGGAATATCTGACAAGCTTCTCTCACTAAGCAGAGTAGATCTGCGTCTTTTAACAGGATATCTTATAGGTCACTGCAGCCTGAGGTATCATCTAAATAATATTGGTCTATCTGAGACCAATGCCTGCCGCTTTTGCGAAATGGTCATAGAAAGCTCAGAACATGTGCTTTGTAAATGTCCTGCGTTGGGTAGACAGAGACTTCATCACCTTGGTGGTATCGTAGTATCTCCATTCAATCTTTGGAACAACAAACCCAAAATTGTGCTACAATTTTTAAAAAGCCTAAAACTTTAGGATTACAAAAAATAGGCCTTTCACAATAGATCAGCTCTGGTCGCAGTGCGTAATGGCCTTCTAATAATAATAATAATATTTATATATTACATTAAAGTTTACATATATACATTGATACATAAATACATTGTAATATTTAGGGATGTTACACATAAATTGTTGTACATTCCTGTACAATATAATGCATAAATCTCATACCATTGTTGTGACTGATTTTCTGCTGAGGTAGATATCGAACTTTCTGCCCATCGTTTTGGTGGTCTTCCTGGTCGTCTTCTTCCTTCTGGTAGCTCATCTCGAGCTATTTTAATCCACCGATTGCTAGGGGCTATTGTCACATGTTCGTTCCATGCTCGTCTTCTGGCTCTTATGAATTTTACAATATCGGGTACCCCTGACGGTGTTCTTATCTCCTCGTTTCTTATAAGGTCTAGTCTAGTTTTCCCAGCTATGATCCTAAGGGCATGCATTTCAGCAGTCCGCAGCAGTTGTTTTGTTTTCATGTTTTCTGCACGAGCTTCTGCTCGATAAGTGTAAAGCCGATAACAATTATTTTATAGATTCGTGTTTTACTTTCCATGTTCAAATATGGAACGGAACCATGGAGCACAAACTACCACCTAACCCATTTCCATTCAGGGCGCAGGGTATTTATAAAATACGCCCATAGATTTATTTATTTATTCACTAACTCTCGATAATGGTACTGACATTAGAAAAAATTACAAAATATGCATTTTTTAGTATAATGCGATTAAGGGTTAGTTCCAATAACATTATATTAATTTATTACACAATAAATAGTACTTCAATATATTTAGGGTATTGAGAATCGAGAAATAATTGAATTCGGACAAAGAACTATTAATTGGACCATTAGCATTGTAATAAGCGTTTTATACAGGCATAGTCTTAGCACACTGATTTCCATCATAATGCGACACTGCCTTATAAGCAGACACACCCAGAAAATGGGCGAACCAGCACATGACTAAATGAGTAAGTGGAAACGAAAATCTTGCACCTTCTGTGAGGCGGCGCCTCTACCCCGGCAGGTAAGCAGAGCCATTCTGCAAGGTTGTGCTCTCTCGCCACTACTTTGAGTCCCTGTTCTTAACGACTTACGCGGATGACGTGACACTTATTGTCTGAGGGAAATTTTTAGATACACTGATGGAATTAATGTCCGGTTATCTAAATCGAGTTGTAAAAAGGACCGGGAAACCCTCTGAAGACGAAAATCGTCTTACTTACGAGGTAATATAAAATACCTAGAGCTTAACTCTCCTCAACAATGCACGCTCGGTCGGTACTCTTTGACAGAGTAAGGTACCAGGGACTCATCCTTGGCATAGACTAACGGAGAATCCCAACATTGAAATTGGGATGCGCCGTATATAAATGGGGAGGCGCTATCAGCAAAAGTTGGAGGCTCTCGCCTAAAGTAACATTTTGGCTATATAACACAATTATAAAGTCAATTTTGTTGTATGGAGACCTTGCTTGGAGGAAAAGATGACATAAGTTAAGAAGCTGGAGAGGTTCAAAAGTATGCCCTCGTTGGAATCAGTGTGGCGCTTTGGACCATTCCTGCTCTAGCGTTTAACGCGGCGCTGAATGTGGTACCCGTGGAGATCGGAAGGAAAACTGCCGCTGCACGCGCCGCAACAAGGCTTAGGTTGTCGGGCTACAAGCTAGACTTAAGCTACGGAAACTCTCGTATCTTCAGATGCATGAACTTCATTCCCATTGTGTTTCATCGATGTACTCCTTCCATTCATATTCCTTCAAGGGAGGTGTGAGCGGTGTGCAACAGTTACAGACAGGGCTTGGCAAACGTGTCTCGAAACTGCATGAAAGTGTTGGTGGGGGGTATTCTGGAAAGAGCCCCCATTAAGCTCGAATTCAATTTCAAATTCAAGTGTAGTGTTTTTCAGGCAAAGGTAGCCATAATTAAAGAAGCAGTGGATTGGTTTTTTATTTCTGTAATTATTGTAAAGGTGATAAATATCTACTCCAACAGCCACGCGGTGCCTAAGATCGCTGTTTGTGCGTTCAACTAATTGTTGCGTTTTGTGACTACTCGTCAGTGTTTGCCTGATTTCATTTTCGACAGCATCAGAATCTTCGATATTAGGCTCATTTGGGTTCCCGGTTACAGTGGCGTACCGGGAACCTCCTGTGCTGACGAGCTGGCTAGACAGGCGACTCGGAAGACTATTTCACCGCGAAATGAGAGAATTGGGGGTTCCTTGAGACCCTGTGAAAGTAGAGATCATCAATATCTCAGCTGCTCAGATAAGAATACCGATTCAAAACGCAAATGTTTCAATTGTGCTAGCCGCAACGAAAAATTGGAGTCTAAAGTAAATGAAAAACATTCAGCAACAAGTGCTCAACATTGCACGCTGATAAAATCCATGCAATACCTCAACTCGCGCACCGAATATGATTGTTATCATACCGAATTTATTCAACTCAATGCGCACCACTGCTCCGAGGCTCACTGAGAATTAATTCAGTTATTTGCTTCAAATGACATAGATATTGTCCTTATATCTGAACAGTTTACCAAAACCGAAGACGTTTCAACGGAAAAAGGAATATCAGTTTTCCGATTATCTACTTTCGCATTTTTATAAAAGATAGTATCAGTGCTCCTTTAGAAATTTCACAGTTTTCAGGGGCTGCTTTTGATATTGGAATGTTGAGGATTCCGTCGTAGAGGGCCTTTCACAATAAAGAGCCTTGTAGTACTTCCCCAGTTACTCTATCAGATAAGTTTACTAAACGCAAACGGTATGACGGCGTTTCCTGGTTCCTTAACGCTTGCATTATATGGGACGAGCATGCAGAGTTAAATGCATTTTTACCGTCAAATGTTTAAACGGTACAGTCCTCCTTGGTACCATACATCCATTTTGTTCCTTCAATGGTATTTTCCGCTATTGATGTAAGCTCTTTAATTGCATCAATAGGGCGGCCCTGCGAATGCCATATTGGTTGTGAGACAAGCCTTCTGGTTTTTCATTGAGATGCTGCTCCAAGCGATCACCAATTAACCGTTCTTTTGCCCATCGTATCAATCATACAAAGTGGTCGATATGAACTTGGTTGGCCCGGCGTCTTATTAGGTTGCGGGAAAGGACAAGTCGTTGCTCTTTCCAAATTTTTTGGGAAAACACCGCCTCGAAAACACTTTTGAGACGTCTCCGGGAAAGGTTTTGCGTATTCTTTCAGTGGAGGTTTAAGAGCTCCGTTAGGTATTCCATCTAGTCCTGGAGCTTACCGTTTCCAAAACGACTCAAGGTTATCTTTACCTCCATTTCGTGACTGCAATGAATGATGCGTCTGCTGTTAGTCGGTATTCTCATTTGGGAAAAGGTTCACAACATTTTTTAAGAGGACAGGACAAGTTGGCGCATCCACTAATTTTAGACATCACCAGCTTACCATATACGCTCCTCCTCACGGATTTTTGTCAGCTTTGGCAGACAGTTCTTTAAAGCTGGATGTCTTGCTTTTTTATTCGCATTTTTGAGGACCTTGCGCTTCCTTTTGAAAATTTCCGGTAACACTTCATTTTCAACTGTTCATTTGCTTCGTCTAGCTTTGTGGCAGCTGCTTCTAAGTTCAGCTATATCGCTGTTCCACCAGTATGCCGGTTTCCGCACGTAGGCGTACTTTTTTCCGGTCATTGCAGCATCACAGGCCTTGGTCAGGCATGTTACCAGTAGTTGTGCTTGCTCATTTTCGTTGCTTGTGCTAGTTTGGTAAGCGTTTAGCATAAGCTAATAAATCCCTTCGTCCATGGTTTCGATCTTCCATCCTTTTGTCTGGGCTTTTTTAACAAGCTAATTCTTTCCTTTACTTTTTTCGGATTTTTTATTTCGATCATTATGGCCAAGTGGTCGCTCGGGGTATAAATGTCGCAAACCTGCTATTTCGTCCTTGCAGCTAGAGATCTGCTTATAAAAGCTATATCAACAATGGAGCCTCGACCATTCTTCTCCGACGTGTTCCTTCTTGCAGTGTTCAATAGCACAACGTCAAGTAATGAGAAGTCTTTGAACAGTGCTTTCCCTCACTGTTGCCTCGGCGGCATATAACAGCTACATATATATATTATATATATTCACACCAGACATTTTTACTCTACTATAGCTGGCTCTATCTGCAAGTGGCCCATCTTGGACAGTTTTTACTCCTAGGACCCATATAGCTACCTTCCTTGAAACCCACGTTTCAGCGTTTGGCTGTTTGTGTTGCTCACGTTTTACCACCACGTCTGCATCCTGTTCGCACATCGTTTGCGTTAGAAGACATTGCGCTTCTCTGCAGTAATTTAAATTTATTTGAATCACTCTCATTTTCTTTTTGTTTTGCATGCTGCCTGATAAATTGGACATTTTTTACTACCCACTTAGGTGCTTTGTGTTACCCAATTAGGTGCTCTCTTGAACACAATACAAAAAGGTTCCCTTTCACTGGTTTTTGCGAAATGACCTTCAATATTAATATTTTGTGCGCCCAATAAGTAACCTGCTTCTAGCGCGTGAAGACTTACATAGAGGTGCTGTTTGGGTACCTGCAAATGCCGGTCTTATATTCTTGATTGAATGTGTGAACAGATGGCATCGACTATATCATCCGTTTTTCTAGTGACACCTCATGTGTTAGCGCTTTTATTTCCGGATGATCTCCAAGTGATTTAGCAATCCCTTCTTTATTTTATCGGGCGAGCCCTGTCTGTGCTCTTGTAAGTTGCAGCAGTATCTCTCCTTTGGCTGTATTTCTTATTCGTGACACGTTTTTACCAAGCTGCTGGAGGTTGTCATCTTTAGAAGGTCCCGCATGCTATTATTTATCGAGCGCTGAGGAAGTCGTATCAAATCAGTGAGCTTTTCTTATGCTTTCACCTATTTTTATTTATTTACTAGCTGTACCCGGCGCGTGTTGCTACACCAACAACTTAAATACATTTAGGAAAAATCAGTATACAAATATTCAATTCATTCAAACCATTTTATTCTTCTTCTTAATTGGCGCGATAACCGCTTACGCGATTTTGGCCGAGATTAACAAAGCGCGCCAGTCGTTTCTTTCTCGTGCTAACCGGCGCCAATTGGGCACACCAAGTGAAGCCAAGTTCTTCTCCACCTGATCTTTCCAACGCAGAGGAGGCCTTCCTCTTCCTCTGCTACCACCAGCTGGTACCGCATCGAATACTTTCAAAGCCGGAGTGTTTGTATCCATTCGGACGACATGACCCAGCCAACGAAGCCGCTGGATCTTTATTCGCTGCGCTATGTCTATGTCGTCGTAAAGCTCATACAGCTCATCGTTCCATCGTCTGCGATATTCGCCGTTGCCAACGTGCAAAGTAGCACTTGTTGGCAAGAGAGATTCTACGTTGGATTTCAAGGCTGACATTGTTATCGGTGTTAATGCCGCTTCCTAAATAGACGAAGTCTTTTACAACCTCGAAAGTATAACTGTCTACAGTGACGTGGGTGCCGATACGCGAGTGCCGACTGTTTGTTTGAAGACAGGAGGTACTTCGTTTTGTCCTCGTTCACCACCAAACCCATTCGCTTTGCCTCTTTATCCAGTTTGGAGAAGGCAGAACTAACAGCGCGGTTGTTAAGGCCGATGATATCGATATCATCGGCATACGCCAACAATTGTACGCTCTTATAAAATATTGTGCCTGAGCGATTAAGCTCTGCGGCTCGTACGATGCTCTCCAACATCAGGTTAAAGAAGTCGCACGACAGCGAGTCACCCTGTCTGAAACCTCGTTTGGTATCAAACGGCTCGGAGAGGTCTTTCCCAATTCTGACGACGCTACTGGTGTTGAGCAACGTCATCTTACATAGCCGTATTAATTTTGCGGGGATACCAAATTCAGACATCGCGGCATACAGGTAACTCCTTTCCGTACTGTCGAATGCAGCTTTGAAGTTGACGAAAAGATGGTGTGTGTCGATTCTCCTTTCATGGGTCTTTTCCAAGATTTGGCGTATTCAGAATATTTGGTCGATGGTAGACTTTCCAGGTCTAAAGCCACACTGATAAGGCCCAATCAGTTGGTTGACGGTGGGCTTCAGCCTTTCACACAATACGCTCGCTAGAACCTTATAGGCGATATTTAGAGGACTAACCCCGCGGTAATTGGCACAAATTGCAGGATCGCCCTTCTTGTGGATTGGGCAGAGCACACTTAAATTCCAATCGGCAGGCATGCTTTCATCCGACCATATTTTGCATCGGAGCTGATGCATGCACCAAACCAGCTCCTCACCGCCATGTTTGAATAGCTCAGCAGGCAGTCCGTCGGCGCCCGCGGCTTTGTTATTCTTTAGCCGTATTATCGCTATTCTCACCTCGTCATGGTCGGGTAGCAGAACGGCAATTCCGTCGTCGTCAATCTCTGTGACATGCGCAGCTGTCACTATTTAATAGGTACGAGAAGTGTTCCCTCCGTAATTTAAAAATGCTCTGGATGTCAGTCACCAGATCGCCGTCTTTGTTCTTACAGGAAAACACCCCGGTCTTGAAACCTTCTGTAAGCCGCCGAACTTTCTGGTAGAATTTTCGGGCGTTGTTCCTGTTGGCCAGCATCTCAAGCTCTTCGCACTCACGTATTTCGGCCCCTCATTTCTTCTTTCGAATAATACGCCTCTCTTCCGTTTTTAGCTCTCTATAGCGATCCCACATGGCTCGCATTGTGCCCGATCGCAGCGTGGCTCTATAGGCAGCATTACATTCCTCGTCGTACCAACTGTTTTTTCGGAATCGCCGGAATCCGATTTCTTCTTCGGCGGCGGTACTTAGGGAACGAGAAATGTTGCTCCATTGCTCATGCATGCCGGTTTGTTGGGCAGTGCTCTCCGAGAGCAGGAGTGAGAGTCGAGTGGCGAATCTTCTGGCTGTCTGTTGTGATTGCAGCTTTTCGATGTCGAACATTCTTTGCGTAGGTAGATGCACGTTTTTTGCTGCACAGAGGCGTGTGCGCAGTTTGGCTGCAACAAGGTAGTGATCCGAGTCGATGTTGGGTCCTCGGATCGTACGTACATCTAATACACTAGAAGCGTGTCTTCCATCTATCACAACATGATCGATCTGGTTTCGCGTTTTTCGATCAGGAGACAGCCAGGTGGCTTGGTGAATCTTCTTATGCTGGAATCTGGTGCTGCAGACTACCATGTTTCGGGCCCCGGCGAAGTCGATCAGCCTCTGTCCGTTGCCGGATGTTTGGTTGTGCAGGCTGAATTTTCCGACTGTGGGACCAAAAATTCCCTCCTTGCCCACCCTGGCGTTGAAGTCGCCAAGCACGATTTTTATGTCGTGGCGGGGGCAGCGCTCATAGGAACGTTCAGGCGCTCATAGAAGGAATCTTTGGTCGCATCGTCCTTCTCTTCCGTCGGGGCGTGGGCGCAAATTAGCGATGTGTTGAAAAAACGGGCTTTGATGCGGATTGTTGCGAGACGCTCGTCCACCGGAGTGAACGACAGTACTTGGCGACGAAGTCTCTCTCCCACAACAAATCCGACACCGAATTTGCGCTCCTTTACATGGCAGCTGTAGTAGACGTCGCAAGGTCATATGGTTTTCTTACCTTGCCCCGTCCATCGCATCTCTTGGATGGCAGTGATGTCTGCCTTTACTCTCACGAGGACATCAACCAGCCGGGCAGAGGCACCTTCCCCATTAAGGGACCGGACATTCCAGGTGCATGCCCTCAAATCATATTCCTTATTTCGTTTGCAGGGGTCGTCATCAGTGTTGGAAGTTCTCATCCGAGGCTTTGTATATGCTTCCATTGGGGGTGATTTTTAAGTGGCGGGTCCCAAACCCAGCGCACAACCAGCTATCCTGGAATGCTCCGCCTTCTCACGTTAGCTCACTCCCGAACGGGTGTTCGGAAGCTACCCAGAGGATACGTGGGCTAATCCCGGCCGTTGTGAGCTGCGTGGACCATATGTAGAAGAATCGTCCTGGCCACTCCCAAGTGAATGGCGATCAGTAACTTTCCCCACTTGCGTGGACTTCTACACATGGAACCATCCTCCCACCATTTTATTGCTTTTGTTTATTTCGAAAAAATTATGACATTACAAAGTTTAGTTTCAATTCGATGTTTATTGAAGTGCTGTGGGATATACAATATTTCTTGTTTTCCCATCTGGTGCGTAGACGAATAAATCGGAAGGCTTTCCTACACGTGAGCAAGCCACATAAAGCTGTCCATGTGAGAAGCATGGACTCTCCAAATTTAATGCACACACTTGTAACGATTTTCCTTGTGCTTTGTTAATAGTCATTGCGAAAGCGAGTCGCACCGGAAACTGTAAACGTTTGAATTCGAATGGCATATCTGTCGGGATCATTGGGATATGTGGCAACAGTACGTCTTCACCTTTGAATTTTCCAGTCAAAATTGTTGCCTCGATAACATTGTTCGTCATTTTCTTGACTGAGAGTCTGGTTCCGTTGCAAAGTCGTGGTGGATTTATGTTTCGACGAAGAATGATTGGTACGCCAATTTTCAATGTAAGAACGTGCGACGGCATGCCTAGCAAATCAAACGAATTCAAGAACTCAGATGGATGGTTGACAACCTCGTCTTGATTCTCTACATTATCTATGGACTTATTTGTGTATCGTTTCAATGGGTATTCCATGGTGAATAGTGAAGATGGTGGTATTGACATCGTGCTAATATAGCACGCGGACTGAGCCACTGATGGTTTTTGTAGTTTTATGCAATGTTTCGGAAAACTTTTTGCACCAATTCCTCGATGCTTTCTGTGATCTTACAGAAGTTTGCTGGCATGGTGATTCATCAATTTCTATTCGCCCATTTCCAATATCCAATAATTGTTTTGCAAAATTTCCAGCCGATGTATCCCGTTGTAGTTGTACACGCATGTTAGTTTTCAAATTCAATTTCTGTAAATGGCGCCATACAACTGATGAAGACATGCGTTAAGTTCATCAGCGGGTGTTGAACGTGGTATAATGGACAGGGTGTGTCGAAAATCACCAGACAATAAAATGAGTGCGCCACCGAAGATCCGTGTCTTTCCTCTCAAATCTCGCAGTGTACCATCAAGCGCTTCCAATGCTTTCTTGTGAGACATTGTACATTCATCCTGGTGGCGAGTTACATCTATGAACATGTCATATTCGTTTCCTCTGTATAAAAATATGTACATGGTCACACTAATTTTTATGACAATCGGTTGAACGGGGCAGAAGTTGCTACTCTGTAGCGCCACCTGGTGGCGAGTGGCATCAATGAGCATATTTTACAAACCTTCTCCGTGGAAAAATACATATATATACCAATTTTTATAATAATCGGTCACGTAGTTTTTGAGTTCATCGATGACATACAGACAAACTTTCATTTTTATATATAAAGATTCTTTTATTTTTTTTTTATTTATAAAAGCTTACATGATAATAAAATTATTAGTAAACTCAAGCAAACGCAGCGCCAGCAGCAGAAGCAGATTAGGTCGGTGTCCTGTAGAAATGTGTAAATTTTTTTTGTTATCTTCAGTGGCATCTTTTAAAAGTTGAAGAGAATTTATGTTACTGTAGAGGTGATGCCTTTGAGAAGCAAATTTTGGGCAGGATACCAGTAGGAGATGCGCATTATTATACGACTGTTCATGAATAAGTCGATATACGTAGCTGGGTAGGATGACTTCGGAGGTGGCTGTTGGTGTAACGGAAATTTCCTTTGCAATTGTATCTGCCAGTGCGTGACACTGGATGCCGGAGTGTCCTGGTATCCACAAAATTTTGATGGTGCTCCGATGAGAAATGAGTATGTTTTTAATACAGTCGATTATTTTGCTTGACGTTTTGTGGTTTTGGATGGTTTGGAAACAGGACAAACTGTCGGAGCAAATTATGTGTTTACCTTTGCTTTTGGCGCAGTACGGCTTGTAATATAGCGATTGCTTCAGCGGTGAAAGTCGAGCAGAATGAAAATAGAAGACCGTACGTGACAACTTCCTGATTTTCTTTTACCACTGCGTAAGAAGTGTGGGATCCTTTTGGCCCGTCAGTAAAAACCAATTGCCACCCGTTAAATTTATAGTCTGCGATAGATTCGGAAAACTTTGCCCTGTAAACGGCGTTTGGAGTATTTTCTTTTTGTAAAGAGGCTAGGTCGTTGATAAAGGATTTTTTGCTAACCGCCCACGGTGCGTGATTAGTGTTGCAGATTGAAAGTCTTTGCCAATAAGAAGTTTGGGACTTAGAGTAAGCTTTGGATAAGCCTGAATATTTTGTCCTCCATGTTGTCGTATAGAGACGGAAGGCCCGATTCGACAAGAAAAGCCTTTATGGGCGATGTCGGAAATGCGCGTATGGATCTGCGCACTGTGGGGTGGTAGGGGGCAGCAAGCATCTTAAGATTTTGTTTGGCGTGTAATCCATAAACAGCTAGACCATAATTGATGGTTGATAGGATGAGGGCTTTACCACGTTAATCAGTAGCTGAGCTAATTACCGAGCGTTTGCTTGATAAGTATTTAATACAATTTTAATTTACATATAGTTTTTCCCTGACTGTTGGAAGGAATATTTGGGATCAAATATAATAGCAAGAAACTTAAGATTATCTGTACTAACAATATTTACACCATTGAGGGTAAGGAATGAAGGAGGACTTTCCAGTTTTTTACATATATGAAGCATTTTGGTTTTACTAGGATAAATTTAAGGGCCTTACTTAACTTGTAAGCCTTTTCTACTTGCATCCATGTTTTATTGTTCAGGGATAGTACCAATATCATTTTAGACCTACTGACTGGTGATCATTCAGCCGCTCCTAATATGGAGGCAGACGCTGCCTAAGAAGCCGCTCAATTTGAGTCAAAGGCTTTAGGGTTTTGTTTCTGGGCGACACTTATTTTTGGGCGGTATCGACTTGCCCTGTCACAGAGATTTATCCTAGAAGAATACCTTTTTCAATAATGCCCTCCATTTCTATCGCTTTTGGTCTGCTTTTTTTGTATTCGCAACTACATATCTATAGGCCGTTCAGCTATCCGCCACGCGTGCCGTTGTGGTTGAGGTATATGGGGACGGGGAGACCCCTTGAGGAAGTGGCACAAGGGAGATTCTTACATAGATACCATCAACATAGACGGCATGCACGATTCATACTGATCGCTAGAGGTGCACCTCATTCGGTACCATGCAGAGTCAGTATTAACCGACTCAACTGGACTTGCAAATGAGTACACCTACGTACTAAACTATTTCTTAATATTGAAAAATGTCATAAAATCTCATTTTCTAAGCTTCAAACCCCCCTTTATACCTCTTATCATATCAATTATACATATCTTCGTCCGATGTGATAAACGATTTAGGGGTCTTCTTCGATTCAAAGCTTAATTTTATCTCGCACCTAAATTATGCCATTTCCAATTCTCTTGCTATGCTCGCTTTTGTTAGACGTCACTCATCGCACTTCTCTGACCCATATACTCTTAAGATTTTATACTCTGCGTTTGCGCGGTCCAAATTAGATTATGTAAGAATACAGTTTAATGTTCCTTGCAGAAATTTTTGCCGTTGCCAAATTTTTCGCATTAGCTTTAATAGGGCATTATAAAGTGCCAATGCGACTTCTCTAGTGCCAAACATGTATTTCAAACACAATTAAAAAATTACTTTCTATGTAAGAAATCTAAATAATACCTAGTATATATTTGTTATTTTAGTTTCCTCAGTATTAATTTTGTTAATTACTTCTATATATTTTTAGCAATTTAATGGTTTCTTATGTTGTTAATCTAAGTTTAATGTTTTAAACTGTTTAATATTAAATATTGTTAATGTGTATTTTAGTTCTGAAATTTATATCTTAAATGTCTGTTTCGAATTTTTGTTAGATATTAAATAAATAAATAAACCCTAACCCCGACCTCTCTAGCTTTAGTATGTAATGTGGTACCGCTGTTTAAACATTGTTATGTTACTTTTTAGTCTTCCTTCTTTACTGCGTTCCCATTCTTTTCCAGTTCGCAGTTCCTGGAACTCATTCACGGACCATATATTCTTTGATCGACGTTCTTTCAGATGCGTATCTCGGGCAGGAAAAGAAGATCCCGGAACATCCTGCTGTGTCCTCGTGGCCGACTCTTTGAAGATACTCTCTGTAGCATCCATATCCCGTCAAGAACTGTGTCAGGTAGTAATCCGTGTCACCATGTCTTCTCTTAACCCATGCTTGTACGCTTCTGATGAGTTTATGCCTTCACCTCCTTTTTGTCGTTAGGTCCCAGCGATTGAGCAACTCATTTAGATCCCTCCTTTCCCTCTTCTGCCGTTAGTCGCCTTTTGACTTTGTTGTAGACTCTACCCTGTTCAGAGGCCATTATATCTTGTGGCATGATAGCCGATATAACACACACCGCTTCATACGACACTGTTATGAAAGCACAGGCAACTCTAAGGCCACTCTAACTTCGCCTTCTTCGCGTATTTTTTTTTTGCATCAGGGCTTTCCCCCATATTGGTGCGGCATACATAAGTGTAGCTAGGAGCGCTCTTCTACTCTGAGTGGGACCAACGATGTTGACCATAATCCTTTCAGTGCCGCCGTCACCATGGTTGCCTTTCCGCATGGTTTTTTAATGTGCTCCTTGAAGCTTAGTCAAGCATCAATCATAACACCCAAATATCTTAGTGCCGCTTGTGTTCTGACGTTAAACCCATCAATGTGGTCGTTTCTAACTTTTTTCTGCTTGTAATGAGAACTGCCTTTATTTTATGTCCTTCTAGCTGAAGCAGATGCTCTGAATCTGAGGAATTATTTTGGCGACTATAGTCAGCGCAATGTCGTCTGCGTATCCTATTATTTGCGCTTCTCTCGGCATTGGAAGTTGTAGTACCCCATAATATAGGATATTCCATAGGATCGGACCTAGTACCCTGCGTACTCTGCCCGTCACGGCGTATCTTTTCATCTGTATCCTGAATAAGTAATCTTTCCGACAGATAACTGTTTATAACCCGTCGCATGTATGCCCGCGTTTTTTTTTTTTCTTTTCCAAACCCTTCATAATATGGGGTCAGTATGCTGAGTGGAAAGCATTCTTGACATCCAAAGTGACAACTGCACAGTATTTTTTGTCACCATGCATCGACCTGTCACCCTTGCTTGCAATGCTTGTCATCTTCTTGACGGCGTCGATAGTTGAACGATCTTTTCGGAAACCAAACTGATGTTCGGATAATTCTGCCGACACTTTCTCCAGATGCTGATCCAAGGGCGTGCAGATTAATTTTACAAAGATTTTACTCATAGTATCTATAATGCGGCCGCCGTAACCGAATGGGTTGGTACGTGACTAGCATTCGGATTTCCGAGAGAGAACGGTTGTTTGAATCTCGGCGAAAGGCCAAAATTAAGAAAAAAGTATTTTCTGCCGGTCGCCCCTCGGCAGGCAATGGCAATCCTCCGAGTGTATTTCTACAATGAAAAAGCTTCTCATAAAAAAATATCGGAGCCGGCTTAAAACTATAGATCCCTCCATTTGTGGAACGACATCAAGACGCACGCCTTAAATAGGAGGAGGAGCTCGGCCAAATGGGAGTACACGCCAATTATATACAATATATAAATATATATCATGCAGAGTGGCTGATATAAACTAGGATCAACCGCTGGTTTATTTGGTTCCTGAAGTCGTTCCTTCTTCCATATTTTCGGAAATATTCCTTCATTTATACACTTTATACAATAGCTTTAAGTCGCGCCTGATAGCGATCTTCAGCGCTTTGTTCGGAATGCCGTCAGGTCCTTGCCAATATCACCCCTGCCTCACTGATTGTTTCTGCTGCGTGAAACTTGGTCGGACTTGGGTGTATGTCTTGCTTTGGAAAGAGTGTATGTACAACCTTTTCTAAAAGAATGGGCCAAGTTGGTGCCTGTCCTCTGCCTGCTTTGACCTTAGCCATAACGAGTTTGTAGTCATCACCCCACGGGCTTTCGCCCACATTATGGCGCAGTTCTTTAAAGCTGGCTGCCTTGCTGCTTTTAATGGCTTGCTTTAATTCTTTCCGCTTCTGTTTATAGATCTCGCGGGCCTGTAACGTTCTTGCTACCAATTACTCCTTTAGGAAAGGCGCCTCGCTCCTTTGCATTCGCTTCTTAGGGCGCTGATCTCATTCCACCAGCATACAGACTTTCTGAGAGATGCCACATATTTTTGCTCGAGTATAATTATCTCTGTCGGTGTACAGTTTGTCCTGCAAGGTATTTCTTCCACAGGAGCATATAGCACCTTTACTTTTCCTGTCCGACACCCACGTGTCGGCGTTTAGGTTTTTATGTTGGTCGCTAACTAGCACCACAACCCCCTGATTTTCGTATACCCTTTGTTTTAACAGCTCTTGTGCAACCTCGCAATGGTTTCCATTGATTTGCTCTATCCTGATTTCTTCACCTTAACGTACGCCGCTTGATACCGAGGACATTTTCTGCTTCCAATCTGGTGACTTGTATCTTCCATTTCTTTTCCACGCTCCGCAGAAGGACTTTACTTTCGCTTGGTGACCCTTCTCGCCCCATTTAAGGCAGTTCTGGCTTCTGTCGTCTTCGTTTGTACACGTCCTCGTCAGGTGTCCATACTCAAGGCATTTAAAGCATATCCGCAGGTTAGGCTTATCTATTATCCGATTTTGATTTTTTGCTTATCAAGCAGTCGCCTGGCGTCTAGCGTTGGTAGATTAATTGCGCTTTCACTAAATAGATTAAGCTCGGTCACTAGCGATGGTACTGCCTCACCTACGTTTTCTTTGGTTGTGATTTCACCTAGATCTCCACCAACATTTCGTGGGTTAGGACCTTGATTTGCACTTGGTCACCTAACACCTTGTCCATCTTCTTCTGATACATTCCTGTGCTTGCCATCTGTTCTTTTTTCAACTGAAGCAGGATTTCGCCTTTGAACGTCTTTCTTATGCGAGTAACGTTTTCGCCAAGTTCTTGAAGGGCCGCGTCTTTTCTTACCACCTTGAGAATGTCACTGTACGGTATGTTTCCAACACGAGCAATGACAATCGCATCCGGCCTCGGGGGTGACTTATTTGCTACTTTATTCTTGACTGGTTTGCGCTTGACAGTACTCGCGTTTGTCTTCTTGGCAGTACTCTCTTCTTTGGCTCTCTTGCCCGCACTTGCTGCTACTTCGTGCTCTTCCTCGAGAATGGTTTTGTTATTCTTGGGCGGCGCATTTCTGCTCGACTGTTTGTCGTCGCGCAGCCTTTTCGGCGTTCCTTCAGACATTACACTTCCAAGAACGTTTCGCTTGGCTTCTTTACTTTGAATTCTTCCTGAGCTCTCGAGAGGAGCTTAGAGACCGATTCGAGGAGTTCGCTTATGTGGTTGTTGATCGAGCTTCTGTCAATCGCCTCACCAAGAAGCGTTAAGGTATCACTACCTGCTTGTGCTACTTTCTCATTATTTTCGTGCAATGCAGGTGGCAACGATTTTTCTCTCTGAGGCCTTTCTACACTGAGGGTCTTGGTAGTACTCCGTCTCAGCTTTGGTGCGCGCTTAAAATGATCAGCCCCCGCGATTATTTTCTATTCTTTGTTTTGTTTACCAGCGCATCGTGTGTAAGGGGGCGGCCCGAAATAAGCAGGAACGGGTATACCCTTGGGGACAGTGCCCCTACCCCAGATCTCTGAGGCCTGTTCTTGGCTTTACCGGTCCCGGGAAACACGGACGGATCGGACCTCATTTGAGGCAACGCATACTACTACCTCTGCGTCGAATACACACTCCCTGACTAGAGCCCGATAAGACTGGTAACTGATGCACTGGTCACTGATGCAACCCTAAGACTTCAGCAGAGCAAGCTCACATCATCCTTTTCAATTCAATAAGAGAGATGGTTTTTAAAGTGTTGAGAGACTCCCAATGCGCCACAGCATATACCGGTCATTTAGCAGCCGCTGACCAGGAGGCCGTCCATAGTGGAAACCGGGGCGCCTGGATATTTGATTTGCTCATCATGGCCATGCATGGTAAGGGAGACAACTATTTCTCAGAGGCGTTGTCTTTTCGCCACTGTCACCGAAAGCCTCATTGGATAGGCGGTATTTTTACCGCATCCTCCGCTCCTGGCCGCTCAGCTCCGTTTCTCTCCCACTGCGGGACAACCGTTAAGTATCACTTCACGGCAGGGGGAGCGGTAAATAACCAATTGATGAAGATTTGCGCTTTTGTCCAGCGCGACGTCAACCGTCAAGTATCACTTCACGGGGGCGGGAAGCGGCCTATGCCGATTCATGAAGATCTTCGGATCGCCTGCGTGTTTAAACCTATATAGATAGGGTTTAAAACACCCATGCTCTGTCAGATAAAAGTCTAACTGTCGATGTTTTCTGCTAATCCATTTGAAAATTATAGGAATCTAGCGGTACGTCCAACGCCCGTTGGGAGACGAGCTTCATTTTGTCTGCCATGTTCGCATACCACACTATCTTGCTTTCTTATGTAAAGTCAGCCGTGCTGATACAGCTTGGGGGGCGTCCATAAATTACGTGAGGTGTTTTTTTTAATTTTCTGTCCCTCCCTTCCCCCTTGGTGAGATGTCGTGCGATTTTATTCAACCCCCTCCCCCATCCCCCAATCTCACTTGAGATTTTTCAAAATGTGGGTTTCTTATGTAAACGCGTTGGATTGTTATTGTAAAAAGAAAAAAAAATTTGCTTCGTGCTTTTATTTACGACTAGTAATCAATATTGCTGGGAGTTATAAGTGTAATAAAAATTTTACAATAGAAGACTTAAATCGTAACTACTGCGATTAAAAAAAGAATATCTACTCAAATTCAGTCCATGGAGAATCATGCGCGGTTTCAAGAGAGACTATTGGGATCAACATGTCCTTATGATTTTCAGTAAAATCATCTACTCCTTCAACTTTGTTCTGATCTAGCCACTCTAAGCCGTTGACGCTTGCGCACAGTAACTCATTAGCTCGTCTTGTGACAATCCGTGAGGGTCGCAATTTGCGGAGCATACGCGCTTGCTTAGCTGGTGCAGTGTGAGCTGCTCGCCTGTGCTCTGCAGCTCTTGGGATAGATGCGAAGTAAATACCGCATGTACTGCAGCATCTTTTCTCTAGATCATCACGTATACTTGGGCAATAGAGATCATAAGGCGTGCTGATGAAGGCATTCAGCGGTTGAATCGGCGTATTAGAAATGGAGCAAATGACTTTCCGTCATGTTCTTTAAAGTCCGGAATTGTCAAACGTCCATAAACCTGAGTGATAAAGTATGGAGGTGGCAGAAAACGGTCGGAAGAATCGTATGCATATCACTCCGGCGTGGGCTGCAGCACTTCTGGTCATCGCATTTCACAACCTAAAAAAAAATTAAAAACAATTTCACTTTGTAACTCTTAGCAAAAATTTGTTGACATTCGTGCTCGTTAAAAAACTAAAAAAAAAATAAAATAGGCACGCATAAAAATTTGATATGAATCAACTGCAATGTACCTGGAGTAAGTATTGACTCTCTCTAAGGTGCTCAGTGTACCATTCTTCGGCTGGCAGGTCTGGAACGCTGGAAGTGTCATTATTCGGGTCTATATATTTAGTGACTACTTCGTGTCGGTCAATGCACACTGCAGATCATATTTCAGCCAAAACATCCCCTGCCTTTTTGAAATTATCCTTTTCCAGACTTGCGTCTAATGTTCTGCCGCTGGAGTCAAGATGTGTCCCAAAAGAATAATGGGGAAGAACAACGCCTGTTAGCTCTCGACTGAGTGGAGCCATGCGTCTCTCTACTCTGTTGAATGCGCTCCTGCCAGGGTCATTAGTCACAATAAATACTGCGTCCAAATCATATTGTTTAAAATACTCTATGGCGTGTGTGATATCGCTCGATATATCTCGTCAGGCCCACCGTCACTTGAAATTATAAGAACAGGTTTAACTTTGCCGTCTATATTCTTTATAAATTTGGAAAAATACTCAATTGTTAAAAGAGTGTCGAAGTCTTGAGCGTGACTAGTTGCAGTTGACGAAGAGTGCTTGCCACTTCGTATTGCTATATAAGTTGGTCCACTATATGAAACAGCTTCTGTTTGTCCCATCTCATTGGGTTTCCCTTCACACACTACACGCTTGGAATTAATTTGTGCCCCGAAACAATCACAAAGTCGTGATCTGGTAACGACACTCTATATTGAACGTGCATCAATAATGGCGCCTGCTTGTTTGCTGCTGTCAGACCGATGGGAACGCGGGCTTTGCCATCCTGAGATAAAAAAGTTACGGAGTCAGGACCAAGTTTGAGGCTATCGTTTCCAGCGACCTTATGGAGGCCACAGAAAAGTATTGGTCTTGGTGTGCTTTATGATGGTCAGCTTCAGAACGACTCAGCTTCACCGGCACAGTCACTACATGGCGCTTAGCTTCCCGTGTATTTGCTCGTCTAGGCAACAGTCGAATATAAGTAGCACTTCGTGAAATATTAAATCCCAGCTCGC
Source organism: Anastrepha ludens (assembly GCF_028408465.1). Lineage (NCBI taxonomy): Eukaryota > Metazoa > Arthropoda > Insecta > Diptera > Tephritidae > Anastrepha > Anastrepha ludens. The sequence continues at coordinate 63,181,785 of NC_071503.1, read as the reverse complement.
TTAGTTTATTTGTAAGTTCTGAAAGCGTATGGACCGAGCAAACTATCTCACAACGTCGTCGCTCTTCAGCAGAAGCACCAAATAGGGCTAAAACACTTATTGTTTTTAGCAATTCAGACTGTTCTTCTTGTAAACGTGGGCGTCCAGGGCCAACACGAGGCGTCAACGACTTAGCTGCATCGGGATTCTTTGAACATAATTCAATTAATTCAATTCATAATTCAAAGAGTACACTCTCTGCTTTTCTTTAAGCTTGAGTTTCTTCTCACAACTGTCAATTTCTCGCTGCAAATTGATCTTCTGACCGCTGGTCATTAATCTCATCCTGAGCCGCAGACTCCGCGTGTTGAATATTATGATCGTTGATCTGAACCTAACCTGCACATTCCACGTTTGGAACACTCTCAGTGTTTGTACCAGCCTGAATCGAAGAACTGATCTTAGTGTTAGTCTAAAATCAAAGCATCATAATAAAGAAATTAATCTAATAAATTAAAAAGATAAATTAACACAAAATTAAGAAATATTGAATTACTCCATCGTACATAACATTCCATAACAAGGGGTCTAGGACGGAACCTTGTGGACCTCCGCCTGTTATTTTATGTTCCCTTCCACCAGAATTGGCACTATTGCGCAGGGTTCTGTCAGAGAAATAACTGGCGATAATCTTGCCTATGTATCGGAATTTTGAAAACCCCTTTTGCGCAGTCCTTACACTCACGGTATCCTCTCCATGAACGGTGTTTATTACTGCAGCAGCAGTTGTTGCATTTTTACCATTTTTGTAAAAAAATACAAAATATGCCTCTTATACGCTTCGAACGCGTATTTCATTTTATTTTTTAACAACACGTGCTTCTATCTGCGATTAAAATCACTTGCTGAATGCACAATATATCAAAGAAAATATAAATATATATATATTTTGCGTAATAGAAATATATACATATATATATATATATATATATACGATTATTGCATACAATATATATATATATATATATATATATACGATTATTGCATACAATATATATATATATATATATATATATATATATATATATATATATATATATATATATATATATATTGTATGCAATAATCGTACAAAAGTGAAATTATGGGTAAAATACGCACGAACTTATGGACTGACCTGATACATTGGAACCTGGAAGCAACCGAGCGCCATCAGGATTTGGTTCCAATTCGCGGTATTGAAAGCATTATTTACGTCTAGCGTTGCCATTAGGCATTACTCCCTGCTACCGTACAGCCACCGAGTTCCTCCAATTGCCTTCTGCGCAATGGTTTTAACCGCAGCTGCAGCATTTGTGACTGAGCGAGTTTTGCGGAATCGTTCTAGAATTTTGCCTGCAGTGTCAAGCATGCAAAGGGGGCGGTAGCGTATAGGATCTTCCGCAGGCTTGAATCCTTTTGGAACTTAAACCAGTTTCTGCAACTTCTACTGGGTTGGAAATGAGCCTTCTTTAGACATGTATAGTAGAGATCTACAAAAATGATTTCGAATGGCCACTTTTAGTGCCTCGTTCGGGACTCCGCTGGACTAAGAACTTTGTTGTTTTTGATCCGTTTAGTTATCATCAGGAGTTGGTTTTTGTCTGTCAATTGCATATTTTGACCGTCTTCGCAAAATCTTTCGAAACCGTGGGCTCGAAGAGTATCTTGCAGGGGGAAAAGTGTTTCCACTACATTACGCAAGGCGGCCAGTCACGTTGCAGGAAGTGGCTTAAAACCTTTCAGTTTTCATGACTAGCTTTTACTCAATTCCCCAAAATCTATCAACTTCGTCGCATTAACATTATCGATCACTCCCCTTAATTGCCTTTTACAGAGCCTTCCTTTTTTGCTTATAAGGAAGCTGGGTCTCATAGAAACTATGCCTGCCCCTAGAACTTTGGTAAGCTCGTCTTGCTCTGTTGCATACTTCACGTAATTCTGCAATGTCTGCTGTTCACCAGTAAACGGGTTCACTGTTGTGTCTGTTGGGCCCTTTTTTATGTAGACATGGCTGCATTGCATGCTTGATAGCTTGCGTAGCCTTCCCTGTTGCATCGCCAGTGAGTGTTACATCTGCCAGCATGACTTCGATAACCCCAGCCTCCATCGAGATAACTTTATATCTCGTGCCGTATATATTTGGCAGCTTTGGTCGCCGTGCTTCCCTATTTCGCAAGTTATCGCGTGATGATCACTCAGTGTATAATGCTGACTAATGAACCATTTCGTGGAGCGAACAAGATTGGAACTCACGAAGGTAAGGTCTGTTATCGATCTTGTTCCCGCCTTGTGGAATTTTTGCTGGTTCCCTGTGTTCCTAAGGGCTAAATCTAGCATGGCAAAGCTGTCAGAAGAGCTTGACCTCTTGAATTGTCCGTGGGCATCCCCAGTTCAAGCGTTAGAACAAGCGTTAGAATCACCAGCTAAGACCACAGGTCTATAGTCCTTAATATCTTGGGCGACATTCTCTAGGATACTGGTCGGTGCAAACAGAGTTGAGATGGACGGTAGGAAGCAGCTATAGACGTATGTATCTTCAATGCGCGCTCGTCCAAATCCGTGAGCTGCATTCACACTCATCACTCCCAACCTGCAGTTGCTGCATGTTCTTTCATTTTAACCGGCGTATTTTCCAAGACTTCGCCGTTATTTTTATTTCTTTTGGTTGGACTTTTCCTTGCAGTGGCGTTGTCGATTGCCCTTTTTGGCGTAGAATCTGTAGTATGCTTAATCATACATCCATTTTTAACAGTAGATGGTGCTCCATGCGCCTCTCTTGATGCCATTTTCATCGAAGTAAAGATATGTGTCTCCAGTTTTTTGTGTAGGTCTGTTATATTCGCGACCAAATCCCACAATGGTTGGTTTATGTTACGCAGGCCAAAGAGCTGCATGCCAACGTTGAGCTCATTTGGAACGGATTTTTGAGTAATTCACCTCTGCCGTTACTGCCATCTCTAATAGTTGTTGATAAAACTACTTCATGCACTTGTGGTGCTATCGCTGTTGCTACTTCAATCTCTTCCGGGGTTTGTTTTTTATTGTTGAAGTTCATTTTGGTTTGTGGGCCCCAACTCATAAGCCGTTATCCATATCCTGATGCGTAGTCACTTATAAGTGATTCCATGGCTTGCAAAGCAGGGAGGCCATGAAAGGGTTAACAAAAGCTCTTTATGAGAGCTAAAGTTCAGAGCCGAATCAGGGTTAACTAGAAATGTTAGATATGTACTTAGCCCGAGACCTAATGGCAACAGGATATGGAACTTCCTAAGGAAACCGAATTATACAGTCGTCAGCTCAAGGTAGTATGTCTTAACGTATTCCAGTATTCCATAATTAATACCTTACGGGGCTCAATCTTAATGGGAATGGTTTAACAGCCGCTCCTAACATGGAGGACAGACGCTTACCATGTCTTTGCATGACGAATTGAATACCTATTTTACCTTTGTCACAGAAATCTCTTCGGAATATCTAGCTTTCCTACCGCATCCTTTCCGGGCTCCTTATTTGTCAATACTTATTCGCTACTAGCCTGCTAATACAGGCCGTCCAGTTATCCGCAACCTGCCGACTTCCACGATAGTTTAGAGCCCAGATTAGTCGCCCGATCCCAAGGAAGCGCGGCCTCCGTGCATGTGCGTGTGTGCCTTTTTTTATTATCGAATGGGAATCTTTCATAGATACCGTCACATAGACGGCACGCACGATTCATACTGCTTGCAAAATATATACCTCATTCGGGACCATGCCCAGTTAGCAATTATCTTTCTGTGCTGGACTTGCAAAACAGTACGCCTACATACTAAACCACGAAACCCCATCCATCATCTAGCCAACTAAGTCGGTTGCATTTGGAAGTATACTTGCTGATGTACGCCGCGGACAATTGTTCCGCGTCTTCTTCAATGTTGATGCACCTGCCCTGTGTGCTATCGTCGTGCGCAAAACCTATACAGGTATTTTCTAAAGCCTCCGAGTCCAGAAAGGAAGTATGTAATGTAGTAGGTTGTATCACCAAAACTACGGTTGAGCGATGGTCGTAACTCAGGAACCAGTTTATAGGTTCATCGCCTTTTACTGGGGCAGTACCATCGATCTTGCTACCTTGTTAGTGAAACAAGTCTTTCCTCTTCCCTCACCGTTTTTTTTTATTTATTTTGGTATCAGCAGCACAGCTGTATACACTCGCGGGAATATCCGCTGGTATCTCACCAGCTATGACAAACGCCGCATCACTCGAAATGGTTCTGTAGCCGCAACATGCCCTTAGGGCACTTAGCCTATATACAGACAGTAACTTTCGTTTATTTCCCTTCAGTTTCAACGCATTTGTCCAGATTGGGGCTGCATACAGGAATACTGAAGTAGTTACGTTTGCCAGCAATTTTCGCCCAGTTGACTTTGGGCCAATTATGTTGTGTAAGCTCCTTGAGAGTGCCGCTTGGATGCTCGCCGTTTTCTCTAGTACGTAGCCTATATGGGCCCTAAAATCAATATGGGCTCGGGAAAAATCGACCGCCGACTGATCATGACGACAAGAATATTAAGCTTGCTCCCCCACTCTAATTCTCATATCTTCAAATTTTTAAGGCTTGTTATCAGAACCACCTGCGTTTTGTGCTCTGCCAGTTTCAGCCCTACTTGCTCCAACCATTCTTGCACCTGTTTCATCGCTTCGTTTGTAATGTCTTCTACTTCCTGTATGGCTTAACCACCTTCACTATTGCTATGTCATCCCCAAAGCCTATTGTTCTCACTTCTCTGGGTATTGGTTAGCAAAGGACATGATGTTTGTCGTACATGATGTTGCACAAACAGGGCCTGCGACCGATCCCTGCGGTACGCCAACAGTAACTTTGTAAACTTTTGTTCCAGCACTACTTTCATATTTAAGCTCCCTATCAGAGAAATAAAAATAAATAGTTTCGTGAAAAGATTCGGCGGCATCCCAATTTCATGAAGGTTATCCAAGATGTGTGACCAACTGACCGAATTAAAGGCGTTTTTGACGTGCAGTGTGGTAATCGTGCACAGTATTTTTGGTGCCACGATGCCACCTCCTTCCTTCTGTTGCCTTAATAGCCGTGCTGGCAACCGTATTAATTGCGTCAACCGTCGATCGGTTTTTCGAAAGCCAAACAGCATAGCACTCAAAGCTCCCTTTTTCTCTAATATAGGGACTAGTCTATTTCTAATAACACGTTCAAGTGATTTGATTATCGTAACCTGTAGGCAAATCAGCCAGTAGGAGGACAGATCATTTCACTTTTGCTAACAACACAAGTCATTGCAATTTCCACGGCTTAGGAAAAACACCTTCATCCAAGCATTCTTGCAGTACCGCAACAAGTGTTTCTGAACGCAATCGGATAGCCGACTTAAGGGCTATATTTTCTATGCCATCCGGGCCTGGTCCTTTTCGTTTGCTGATTCGATTGAGCATGGTTGGGCATTCGTTAAGACCTTTTTGTACGCCGTACCCCATGAGTTTATATCCGCCTTGTTGCACAGCTGATTTACTTTTTTTAATTCCTTCTTGTAGTGTTTTACTTGCCCCTCGTTGGTGTCTTAGAACAGTTTCGTAGCATATTCTGCCCCTGGACCTTTGCATTCTACACCGCGCATGAAGGCAATGGAGCCTCAATTGGGCAATATCCTCAGTTCATCAGTAGCAAGGTGCTCCTTCTTGATTTTGCCTTCTTCTGAGCAATACTTTAGATAAAATGTCCCCCAGCTGTCGGGCTTGCTCACTTCCTGGTCGTCGTTCTAAAATTTGGTCACGCAGTGTGTACCGAAAGGCCTTGATATCCATCTTTATTCCACCTGGGTTCCACTCGCTTAGTTGGGCACACTCTTTTGTTCCTTTACAGTTCAAATGAAATTGCCTGATGATGACTGTGAATGTATTCCTCACTTACTCTACACTTGACTGCCATTATATACCTTATCCTAGTAAGCTTGCAGCAGTGAATTGCTTACTAGAATTAGGTCTATAATCGATCCCATACCGGCTTTATGGTATGGAAGCGCACACCCAAACTCCAGACATTTAAAGCACTTTGTTAGTTTTAAGTGATCACGGATCCGACAGTTTATCCAGCTCACTTAAACTCGTCCGGTAGAGAGAATTTTATTTATGTTTATGTCCTTGTTCAATAGCTGCCAATTCGTATAATGCCTTGATGCTCTATTGTATCTCCCATAGGCTGATATATTGAGCGCCTTTTGCCATCCTCCAACATTTCAACTAGGCTTCGTATGTTCTCGCCAAGCCCGTACAATGCCGTTCGCTTGCTATCCACGCTTCGTCTCTTCAGTCTCCTTTCCGCGCTGTGCGGCACCCAGAGCAGGGAATCTGAGAGTCGTTGGCTTCCGGAAATCCGACTTCTTATCCGCTGTTAATGGTACTGTCACGTTTTTCTCCGCTATAGCTACCGCTTGCTGGTGTTGTTGTTTTTGGGTTTATGTTGCTTTCTGCATCCATTTTAAAAAGGGCCCCACTCAAGCCCGTTATCTCTAGTCGTAGGGTAGTTGTTTTATAACCCCATGGTTATCTATACAATGTAGGGAGGCCATTCGACGGTTGACACATGGCTTTATGAGTACACGGGCTTAGATCCGGGACGGTACTAACCAGGAAAACTTCAACTGGACCTAAACGACCAACTAAATGATGACGGCTAGAGAGCGTTACTTGAGGTCTCCCAAAGTTTTAACGGGACGAGGGCTATCGTGACATTAGCCCAGGAGTAGGGGTCTCCCTTACCTACTAAAGTCCTAAAATATAACCAGGTCATGTCAAACAAAGTCCTCTCCAAACAGCAGTTTGCCATAATTAAGATCTTACTGGTCTTGATCTTAATGGCGTCCACCATACTAAAATGCCATAGAGCATTATTGGTCTTACTACCGCTGCGTAAATCCAATGTTCCAAAAGTCGGGAAAATAAGCTCTATGTATGTCTTACCGACCATTTTTCTGCAGGCGTATAAAGCATTTAGTGCTTTCTTCGTTTGTTCTTCCACATTGAGCTTCCACGTTAGTTTGCTATCCAACATTACTCCTAGGTACTTATTATGTGTCGTAGCCTGTTGTGTGATGCTGTCCAACCTAGATAGAGTCCAATTCGAAATCTTGCACTTTCCGGTGAACTTTACTTAGCCTGTCTTCTTAGGATTCACTTTTAGGTCTGCTTCAACTGCACATTTGCTGATTTCCTGGTCGCATCTTCCTTCTCTTCCGTTGGGGCGTGGGAGCAAATGAGCGAGATATTGAAAATTTGATACGGATTATTGCGAGACGTTCGCCCACCAGAGCGAACGACAGTACTTGGCGATGAAGTCTCTCTCCCACAGCAAATCCAACACCATCCATTGCATCTCTTGAATGGCAGTCATATCAGCCTTTAGCCTCACGAGAGCACCAACCATCAGGGCAGGGGCACCTTCCCCATTAAGGTACCGGACATTCCAGGTGCACGCCCTCAAATCATAGTCCTTAGTTCGTTTGCCGTGGTCGTCATCAGTATAGAAAGTTCTCATCCGAAGCTTTGTTCGTGTTTTAGGCGGATTTTTACGTGGCTCGAACGGGTTTTCGGCAGCTACCCAGAGGATACTTCAGCTAATCCCTGAAATTCTGAGCTGGTTGAACCATATGGACAAGAATCGTTCTGACCGCTCCCAAGTGAATGGCGATCAATAACTTTCCCCTCTTGCGAGGGCTTCTACATATGGACCCTTACCCTTATCTTTCGACACAGGAGCAGATTTATGGAGCAAGTCTACTCCAAATACTCCTCTTTAAGACTGGCATCGAACCCAACCCTGGACCCGTAGTATATATTTCTGCAGCATATACCAAAAACGGCTCCACCTAAGCTCGACATCAGTTAAATGTAATGTGCGACAGATGGTTCCATCTTAAGACCTGCTCGGGCCTTAAGACGAACAAGGCGTTCTCCACACGGCATGTGGCCACATGTTCCTCCCGCCATCTGGCGCCCCCAGTCCTTACGACTACCACAATATGCCGGCACTACCATCCACCACCACAACCAAACCTTAACGGTTCCTAGGAGCTCACAACTCCCCACTGTACACTTACCCCAACCCTAGTGCGGGGACAAACCAGCAACTCTTGGTTCCCCGCACAGTCTCTTCTCTTACATATAATTTCCTTTAATTGCAATTAACTACCGAAGGAAGTAAACGTAGCATGGGTAAAGGTTAAGGTGGAACCCTTATTTCCTTCAATGCAGTGTAAAAACTGCCTTACAATCGGCCATACTGGAAAGCACGGAAAAACTGATACAAAATGTAATGTTTGCCCTGCCGGTATTCATGAACCCATTCCATGTAAAAAAGTAGGTATAAATAGCAAAAAATCACACCGATATGACAATAAAATCCGCCTGATCTTTTAGAAGAAGAAGAAAATCATTGCCTATAAAACACCTAACAAATGTTCTTTTCGCGAAGTAACGGAGGTAATTAATAAAAAACAACTAGAACTCAGAATTTACAAGAAGCAACCCACAAGAAGAATTACAAATCCATTGAACAAACACCACAACACACCGTTAACAATATTATCAATCTCAACATGTCTGAAATTTCATACCACTTTCCAAAAAACAGTTATTTTTATACTCAAAAAGCGAAAAAATTTTAGTTTGGTGTTTGTTTCTTTTTTTTAGTTCGACACTACCAAAATTGTAAGTTAAAAACAAATATTTGTATAATTATTTAAAAAAAATTTAAAATAATACTCTCTCAGGACATTTTAGTCCCATTGAAAATTTGTTTATTCTTATAAAATTTGATGTTTTGAATGTGCACTAGGGTGTCCCAGGCTACAAGGGGGAATTTTTTTTTTCGGAATTTCAATACGCACACCCTTTATTTTTTTTCCATTTGACTCTAAAAACTTAAATATAAAATATTATTGAGATCGGATGTCATTAACCCGTGCCGACTTGATGTCAAACTTTGAGTTTAAAAGTTAGTATGAAAGCTATAGGCTCACAATAGAGAAAGATTTAATTGAATTTTTAGATTAATTAAATAAATAAATATAAAACACATATTTCGTATTTATTTTCTTTTTATTATAAAAGGGACATCAATCATCAAATTTTCTTTTCAAAGTTTGCTTTTTACAGTCGGGATATACCTGTCTGTGTTCTTGTACGGAACGTAATAAAAATTGTTTTTGCTCCTCTTGAACAGTGATCAAACCATGGAAGTCTTGCATTAACTTAACCGCTCTTTCTGCCGTATCATTAACTGATTTCAGTCCTAGCAGCTTATTTTTAGCCTGTAGAAAGGAATCATCATTTGACCACGAAGAGGGGCACTTGTTCAGAAAACTGTCGTCAATCTGGAATCGATTAAACAGGAACTTGCTTTTGACAGAGACGAAGTCATCAATGTTTTTCTCTGAAATTAAAACAGATAGATCAGTTATCAATTATACCTATTAGCAAACTTAGTAATAGAACAAAATCAAACCTTAATTAACGTACCAAAAAGTGGGCCACAGAGTTCTTCTTTGGATGCAATGTAGCGTTTATTGTGGGTTGTTGGGTTTTCTCTAGTTAAGTTAGCAATCATTCTTACTTTAGTTTCTAGATCGACATCATCATCAAATAAAGCCAGAATAGATACTTCATCTGTCAAATACCACAAATGCTGGCAAAACTTCTGCAAAGCTGCTTTTGAAATGCTTTTGTCTATTGTTTCGTAATTTTTCATGGCCTTCAAAAAACACAAATCCTGATACGGCGCACAGTGGTTCTAAATCGACGAAAAGCGGAAACAATTCAATATCTTGCAAACGGATAGTCCGAATGAGCTGAAAATTGGTACACTGAAAATACATAAAATGTCTAAGCTAAAACTAGAAAAAATTTTGGAAATTCTAAATAGTTTTGAAAAACTACGGAATTGAAAATAATATTTTACAAAAACTTGTCCTTTTTCTATTATGAATAAGAATAAAAACGGATTTCAAACTCGTAAAAATAAATTGTTAACCCTTCTAACTGCTTATTTGTCAGGGTTGAAGTGACCCAAAGGTCGTTTAATTGCTAAAAATAAATAAAACTCAATTGCATTATTGTTTTTTAGGTTTTAACTTATGTACTAAATCTAGTCGCAGTAGAAAAGTTTAAAGAAAATCATAATTTCAAAAATTAAGTTTAATTTCAAATGGTTTTAGTAAATATGGCGTTAATTAGCACTACTAATATTTTTTTGTTTTTGTGTTTTATTTTAAAAAGATTTTTTTATAAAGATAATAAAAAATCATTATGAAAAGTTATTATTATTCCTTAAGAAAAAAACGAATATTATTACTTTATTCGTTATTGTTAATATCGCGTAACAAGTTTTTTGCCTCATCACTTAAAATAAGAAATTTCTTTTTTGGAGTCGGTCTTAATTTGTTGATAAAAGGGTCAGATGATAGCAGCATCATGTGCATAACATCTTCATTTGTTGAAACCCTATCACACTTTCTTGTATGCAGATTCCGATAGCGTTTATAATCCTTGTTTCTACATTCTTGAGCTTCTTCAGAAAGCGCGCCAACAGAAAATGTACAGTTTTCAATTATTTGCTTACCATGCAATAATACTTTATGTACTGATGATGGCATGTTATACCATCCGTAGTTGGCGACTAACATTTTTGCAGTATCATATGCATAATTATCAAATTTACAACTATCCACCGGTTCTGTGCAGGTTATTGCTTCTAAAATCACAGCACATCTATTAATTATTTCTTCTTTAACACCTGTTATTTCAGAAGCTAACGCAGGATTGGCAAAAAATCTCCTGGATGTGTTGCCATCATTGGTAGTTCCCTTACCTTGCTTTACCATATCTAATCTAAGTCCAGTTTTCTCCGCAAATTCATTCTGAATTTGTGCTTTTCGCTTTTCTTTTATTGGACGCGTTTCGGCATTCGTTTTCCAGCACATTATTGGTAAGTTATATGCTATATGTAAAATGTATTCCATAAATTTGATACGCGCGTGTAAAGGAGACATACCAAATTTGATAGCTTCAGGATTTATAGGCCGAGCTTTAATTTTTTCTAAGCAATTCATTTGAGATGTGGTTGCGAGACATATGAAGCAAGAAGAAGATGCAGGAGTTTCGGTTACAGCTTGAGCCGTTTTGCCATCCAACATTGTAAAGAAAAACTCATGCCGAACTTTAAAAACTCGATTTCGTATATCAACAACTGAATCTTGTATTTGTGCGATTTCCGCATCTACTCTATTTTTTTCAGCTCGAATCTTTTCAGGGGTTTCCTTTGCGAATTGAAATTGGATACATCGACAATATCTCGTAGAAGAAGGACGTTCGTTTTTCCATACTACGTTGTTGTTTATTCGACAGGACAAATTTAATGGCACTATTGATGTCATAAATAGATTAGAATCACATAACTCTTTATCACCAAGTTTTTGGCTGTATTCGCATTGTCCAGACGCACCATCACAACCCCATTTAGAATACATTATTAATGATTCATCGTCAATTTCAGCGATTTCATCCTCAGTCATCGAATGAAGCAGCCGCTTTGCTGTGTGGTCTATAAGTTCTTGTAAATCAATAGACGCTGAAGTATCCGTAATTGTCATGCTTTCAGGATAACACCTTTTCTTCGCATCCAAAATCTTACTATAAGGAGGAGAATGTCGTGGCCCTCTTTTTTTAAACCTTGTCTCAAAACTTGGTATTGGTATTTCGACATTTCCGTTTGTATAAATATAGCAAGTGCTTTGTCAGCGTCGATATGGTGCATTTTTGGAGCCTTTGTGCGTGATTTAGCAGCACTTTTAATTTGCTCATCGGAATATAATGAACGAACTTGACTTATTTTATATCGTTTAGCACGCGTACAGCAATTCTCAAACTTTTTTTGAGGTCTACCGACTCTTTTTGTAATTTTTTTTGAAACAGAAGCACACTCTCCATCTAAATTGAAGTGAAAAACTCCTTCAAGCCAACTACTATACTTAGCTTCAAATTTGGCTTTTGTCCTGCTACAAGTATTCCATTTTTTATTGAAGTGTGGTAAAAATCGCTGTTTTATTTGAAATAAAACTTTTTGAATTTGAGAATCGCTGACGTTAGGGTAAGTATTTTTAAAGAATAACTGTAATTTATCAAGATCGCGATTATTATCAATGATCTTTTTATACAAAATTTTATAGGAAATCGAAAAATTTTCCATTTCAATAAAGTAATTCAATAAATTCTAATTATTTAAATAAGTATACTCGTATAGAATCTACGGAATGTTTGGTTTGTAAGAAGGAGCGAGTATTTTCCTAGTAAGTGCAGTATGTCAATGAACTTACACAAAAAAAGATGGCATCAAAGTAAATCCAACTGCATTAATCAGAGACTGAACCCATTACAAAATGTTGTCTAAAAAGCTAAAAATTAATGTCAGGGTTGAAACTTTGATAAGATAGAAAATATTTATTCATTAACCAGTACACAATATACTTGTAAAACAAATTATTTAAATGAAATATGAAATTAAGCAAAATGCAATTAGGAGAATGTTTTCTTGCTAATTTCGAATAAAGGCAGCTAAATTATATTTGTCGAACTCTCCAAGATAACGCTGCGATTCGCCGGTGGCTACACTTTTTAATGACATTTATTTCAACTCCTTGACTTTATTCTCAAAAACATTTTTTTATTATTCCAAATGCTACTTCGACCAGTATTTGTATTTCATCAACAAGTGCTTTTACACAGTACATAACACAATTGATTTCATCAAGATTTTGAGTAATACGAACATTTAAAGACCTCAAACGGCCAAGGTGGCAGCTGGTGGCAGCTGATTTTACATCTATCTGATTGCGCAGAATGTACTTAATACTAAAATATAGTACTCAGCTTGGAGAAGAGTGGAGCTTTTTTTATAGACCTCCTAATCGCATACTCTTTTACATATTTTCTTTCGATTAACTGATTTATGTTCTACTAAGACCATGATAACTGGAGGAACGATATTATGTATTCTATATAAGGTACTATCCATACCTAATATAAAAATCATAAGAGATTTTAAATATTGTTCATCCAGCTAAGGAACTTATTAATCAACCTTTTATGAAAAATATTCAGAAAAACCTGCTGCCAGCAATAGTACAACTTTGGCGATTTTTCCTGCGCAGCACATATCATATAAATAAATGAATTTCTTTTTTTCAGAAACCTCATTAAATTAGCTATTCAGAAAAAATTTTTAAAAATATTTTTGTTAATTTTCATCATTTGGAATTTTTTCCGCCCAGAAACCACTGTGCGGCGGAGAGTTAATAAGTTCCTTAGCTGGATGAACAATATTTAAAATCTCTTATGATTTTTATATTAGGTATGGATAGTACCTTAGATAGAATATATAATATCGTTCCTCCAGTTATCATGGTCTTAGTAGAACATAAATCAGTTAATCGAAAGAAAATATGTAAAAGAGTATGCGATTAGGAGGTCTATAAAAAAAGCTCCACTCTTCTCCAAGCTGAGTACTATATTTTAGTATTAAGTACATTCTGCGCAATCAGATAGATGTAAAATCAGCTGCCACCAGCTGCCACCTTGGCCGTTTGAGGTCTTTAAATGTTCGTATTACTCAAAATCTTGATGAAATCAATTGTGTTATGTACTGTGTAAAAGCACTTGTTGATGAAATACAAATACTGGTCGAAGTAGCATTTGGAATAATAAAAAAATGTTTTTGAGAATAAAGTCAAGGAGTTGAAATAAATGTCATTAAAAAGTGTAGCCACCGGCGAATCGCAGCGTTATCTTGGAGAGTTCGACAAATATAATTTAGCTGCCTTTATTCGAAATTAGCAAGAAAACATTCTCCTAATTGCATTTTGCTTAATTTCATATTTCATTTAAATAATTTGTTTTACAAGTATATTGTGTACTGGTTAATGAATAAATATTTTCTATCTTATCAAAGTTTCAACCCTGACATTAATTTTTAGCTTTTTAGACAACATTTTGTAATGGGTTCAGTCTCTGATTAATGCAGTTGGATTTACTTTGATGCCATCTTTTTTTGTGTAAGTTCATTGACATACTGCACTTACTAGGAAAATACTCGCTCCTTCTTACAAACCAAACATTCCGTAGATTCTATACGAGTATACTTATTTAAATAATTAGAATTTATTGAATTACTTTATTGAAATGGAAAATTTTTCGATTTCCTATAAAATTTTGTATAAAAAGATCATTGATAATAATCGCGATCTTGATAAATTACAGTTATTCTTTAAAAATACTTACCCTAACGTCAGCGATTCTCAAATTCAAAAAGTTTTATTTCAAATAAAACAGCGATTTTTACCACACTTCAATAAAAAATGGAATACTTGTAGCAGGACAAAAGCCAAATTTGAAGCTAAGTATAGTAGTTGGCTTGAAGGAGTTTTTCACTTCAATTTAGATGGAGAGTGTGCTTCTGTTTCAAAAAAAATTACAAAAAGAGTCGGTAGACCTCAAAAAAAGTTTGAGAATTGCTGTACGCGTGCTAAACGATATAAAATAAGTCAAGTTCGTTCATTATATTCCGATGAGCAAATTAAAAGTGCTGCTAAATCACGCACAAAGGCTCCAAAAATGCACCATATCGACGCTGACAAAGCACTTGCTATATTTATACAAACGGAAATGTCGAAATACCAATACCAAGTTTTGAGACAAGGTTTAAAAAAAGAGGGCCACGACATTCTCCTCCTTATAGTAAGATTTTGGATGCGAAGAAAAGGTGTTATCCTGAAAGCATGACAATTACGGATACTTCAGCGTCTATTGATTTACAAGAACTTATAGACCACACAGCAAAGCGGCTGCTTCATTCGATGACTGAGGATGAAATCGCTGAAATTGACGATGAATCATTAATAATGTATTCTAAATGGGGTTGTGATGGTGCGTCTGGACAATGCGAATACAGCCAAAAACTTGGTGATAAAGAGTTATGTGATTCTAATCTATTTATGACATCAATAGTGCCATTAAATTTGTCCTGTCGAATAAACAACAACGTAGTATGGAAAAACGAACGTCCTTCTTCTACGAGATATTGTCGATGTATCCAATTTCAATTCGCAAAGGAAACCCCTGAAAAGATTCGAGCTGAAAAAAATAGAGTAGATGCGGAAATCGCACAAATACAAGATTCAGTTGTTGATATACGAAATCGAGTTTTTAAAGTTCGGCATGAGTTTTTCTTTACAATGTTGGATGGCAAAACGGCTCAAGCTGTAACCGAAACTCCTGCATCTTCTTCTTGCTTCATATGTCTCGCAACCACATCTCAAATGAATTGCTTAGAAAAAATTAAAGCTCGGCCTATAAATCCTGAAGCTATCAAATTTGGTATGTCTCCTTTACACGCGCGTATCAAATTTATGGAATACATTTTACATATAGCATATAACTTACCAATAATGTGCTGGAAAACGAATGCCGAAACGCGTCCAATAAAAGAAAAGCGAAAAGCACAAATTCAGAATGAATTTGCGGAGAAAACTGGACTTAGATTAGATATGGTAAAGCAAGGTAAGGGAACTACCAATGATGGCAACACATCCAGGAGATTTTTTGCCAATCCTGCGTTAGCTTCTGAAATAACAGGTGTTAAAGAAGAAATAATTAATAGATGTGCTGTGATTTTAGAAGCAATAACCTGCACAGAACCGGTGGATAGTTGTAAATTTGATAATTATGCATATGATACTGCAAAAATGTTAGTCGCCAACTATGGATGGTATAACATGCCATCATCAGTACATAAAGTATTATTGCATGGTAAGCAAATAATTGAAAACTGTACATTTTCTGTTGGCGCGCTTTCTGAAGAAGCTCAAGAATGTAGAAACAAGGATTATAAACGCTATCGGAATCTGCATACAAGAAAGTGTGATAGGGTTTCAACAAATGAAGATGTTATGCACATGATGCTGCTATCATCTGACCCTTTTATCAACAAATTAAGACCGACTCCAAAAAAGAAATTTCTTATTTTAAGTGATGAGGCAAAAAACTTGTTACGCGATATTAACAATAACGAATAAAGTAATAATATTCGTTTTTTTCTTAAGGAATAATAATAACTTTTCATAATGATTTTTTATTATCTTTATAAAAAAATCTTTTTAAAATAAAACACAAAAACAAAAAAATATTAGTAGTGCTAATTAACGCCATATTTACTAAAACCATTTGAAATTAAACTTAATTTTTGAAATTATGATTTTCTTTAAACTTTTCTACTGCGACTAGATTTAGTACATAAGTTAAAACCTAAAAAACAATAATGCAATTGAGTTTTATTTATTTTTAGCAATTAAACGACCTTTGGGTCACTTCAACCCTGACAAATAAGCAGTTAGAAGGGTTAACAATTTATTTTTACGAGTTTGAAATCCGTTTTTATTCTTATTCATAATAGAAAAAGGACAAGTTTTTGTAAAATATTATTTTCAATTCCGTAGTTTTTCAAAACTATTTAGAATTTCCAAAATTTTTTCTAGTTTTAGCTTAGACATTTTATGAATTTTCAGTGTACCAATTTTCAGCTCATTCGGACTATCCGTTTGCAAGATATTGAATTGTTTCCGCTTTTCGTCGATTTAGAAACACTGTGCGGCGCCTTTACTGCTAAAATACATTGGAGCCAGGGTTTTACGTAGGATGTCACGATGAACAGACATACGTCCAACAGAGCTGCCTTATCCTTGTTTGAAATTCTGAATTGAGAGCTAAGTAACGATATTTTTAATGAATAAATGGCTCTCGCCATCCATCGAGCCTGGTGCATAGCACCTGGAGGCCGAATCTTATATTTCTTTTCTGAATCTCCGCCAAGAAATATAATTGAAAGCTCAATTAATTCGCGATAGTCATCTCTAACGATTTCTTTGGTTAATTCAGTTTTGTAGAATTCTAGCAGTTTGTCAATTTCCGAAACATTAAAACAACATAGCTTTTCTGTACAGCTTTGTTTTTTCTCAGGATCGATATTTTTTCAGTTTTCTCGGAATTTCTTGAATAATGGGATGTCTGGGCTTGTAGTTATTTGACTGATTTTCGCTTCAAACACGCCTTTAAGTACTAATTCGTAAACGTGATGACGGCAAGCAAAAATAAGCACTTCTCTACCCAGTTTTTGTTCGAGAAGCACACATGCTCCATTGATGCGGCCTATGTTAGAAGCAGTAGTATCACAACAGAGAATCTGCACTTTGTCTTCAAGGTTCCAGTTCGTAATAGCATCCCAAACTGCATCTGCCTGTCCTCTTCCTGTCGAGCTATCCAATTTAGGAACAGCAATAATTTGTTCTTTATTATCGTATGTAATAACTACCGGTAGGTGTTCTTCTTTACTTTTACGTCGTGAATCTAGAGCTGCCAACAGTTTTCCGTCCCAGTGGACAGTTATCATGTCCGGGACCTTGTTTTGAAAATCAATTTTTATAGCTTCATTTCCGTATGAACTCTATGGATGGAGGACTTGCTTATAGGGAATTCATCCGTATTGTGCCCCACAGCCTCAATAGTAGCTTCAATTATAAAGACAGAATCCTTCACACTTAACTGACACCTGTGTAATGCGGCAACTAACTTGGGAGTTATGATATTTTTCCGCATAGAAGTTTTATCGCGCTGAGAGGAGGCTTCTCTTGCGCTGGGCCTATTTTCTTCTAATTCGATTATTTCACAATCAGAAGAGGACTTTTCTAGTGGTGGTTCGCAAGATGACGTTGATGGGGCTAAGGATGAAAAATTTTTAGCACGTCGCTTTTCCTCCTCGATGATTCGAAGGCGCGTCCTTTCCTCTTTGTTTGTTAGTTTTTTGTCCACTCCGGCTAAGTGACCGGGCCGACCTGGTTCTCTTTGGCGCTGCAAGAAGATCTTATCTTCATTTATTGTAATCGATTGAAGAGCATCGGCATGTGCAATGTCAAACAAATTCTTTAAGTTTGAAAAAAAACTCCCTTCGACGCTGTTCAAACACTTCTTGAGTTTTTTTTGCAATTCACTCCAAACTTGGTATAAGTTAACAAGTTTCTTAACACATTTATATATTGATCTGGTCGGTATACGTGCCTTTTCCCAATAAATAACACACTCACGAATTGTGAGATTTGCACTTTCATTGACACTTAAGCTCACTTCACGAATATTAAAGAACAAAACTGCCAGTACTTGCCCGTTAGAGGGAAGTTTAGAACCGGTGATTTGATGTTTTACGTCCCCTATTAAAAATATCTCCTTTTTGGAACTTCGTAACTCCACTGACATGTTGACTACACGAAAACCCCGCGATTACTAATAAAACAAACAAGTAATTACACGCAATCAATCCGACAGTTCGCGCGCGCCGTACTATACAAGTACCGTTAGGTTTCCGCGCAACTCGGCACGGGTTGCCGTGATTCTAAATAGACGAAACTTTATTTTTAGATGTTTTGAGACCATTCGAACAAAATAAGAGGGTGTGCGTTAAAAAAAAAACACTTTAATTTTTTTGGGACACCCTAATGTGCACATATATTATTTTGTTTCTTTTGACGTTACGCAAGAATATTAGATCTTCTTCTCTCACCCCTTTTGAACATATAAAACGTTTTAATAAATATTAAAAACCTTTGAATTTACAGAATGGAAACTAACGCCATAGAGGTGTAGTCATAGGCAAAATAAATAAAAATAGCAGATAATACTGTAGAAACCATAACGACCTTTTTGAAAATGCAAACACAGCAAAAACGTGTTTTTTCCATACTGTATATTAGGGTGTCCCAGGCTACAAGGGGGAATTTTTTTTTTCGGAATTTCAATACGCATACCCTTTATTTTTTTTCCATTTGACTCTAAAAACTTAAATATAAAATATTATTGAGATCGGATGTCATTAACCCGTGCCGACTTGATGTCAAACTTTAAGTTTAAAAGTTAGTATGAAAGCTATAGGCTCACAATAGAGAAAAGTTTAATTGAATTTTTAAATTAATTAAATAAATAAAAATAAAAAACACATTTCGTATTTATTTTCTTTTTATTATAAAAGGGACATCAATCATCAAATTTTCTTTTCAAAGTTTGCTTTTTACAGTCGGGATATACCTGTCTGTGTTCTTGTACGGAACGTAATAAAAATTGTTTTTGCTCCTCTTGAACAGTGATCAAACCATGGAAGTCTTGCATTAACTTAACCGCTCTTTCTGCCGTATCATTAACTGATTTCAGTCCTAGCAGCTTATTTTTAGCCTGTAGAAAGGAATCATCATTTGACCACGAAGAGGGGCACTTGTTCAGAAAACTGTCGTCAATCTGGAATCGATTAAACAGGAACTTGCTTTTGACAGAGACGAAGTCATCAATGTTTTTCTCTGAAATTAAAGCAGATAGATCAGTTATCAATTATACCTATTAGCAAGCTTAGTAAAAGAACAAAATCAAGACTTAATTAACGTACCAAAAAGTTGGCCACAGAGTTCTTCTTTGGATGTAATGTAACGTTTATTGTGAGCTGTTGGGTTTTCTCTAGTTAAGTTAGCAATCATTCTTACTTTAGTTTCTAGATTGACATCATCAAATAAAGCCAGAATAGATACTTCATCTGTCAAATACCACAAATGCTGCCAAAACTTCTGCAAAGCTGCTTTTGAAATGCTTTTGTCTATTGTTTCGTAATTTTTCATGGCCTTCAAAAAACACAAATCCTGATACCGTGACTTTACTGCTAAAATACATTGGAGCCAGGGTTTTACGTAGGATGTCACGATGAACAGATATACGTCCAACAGAGCTGCCTTATCCTTGTGTGAAATTCTGAATTGAGAGCTACGTAACGATATTTTTAATGAATAAATGGCTCTCGCCATCCATCGAGCCTGGTGCATAGCACCTGGTGCCGAATCTTAAATTTCTTCTCTGAATCTCCGCCAAGAAATATAATTGAAAGCTCAATTAATTCGCGATAGTCATCTCTAACGATTTCTTTGGTTAATTCAGTTTTGTAGAATTCTAGCAGTTTGTCAATTTTCGCAACATTAAAACAAGATAGCTTTTCTGTACAGCTTTGTTTTTTCTCGGCATCGATATTTTTCCAGTTTTCTCGGAATTTCTTGAATAATGGGATGTCTGGGCTGGTAGTTACCCGACTGATTTTCGCTTCAAACACGCCTTTAAGTACTAATTCGTAAACGTGATGACGGCAAGCAAAAGCACAGTTTTTGTTCGAGAAGCACACATCCTCCATTTATGCGGCCTGTGTTAGAAGCAGTAGTATCACAACAGAGAATCTGCACTTTGTCTTCAAGGTTCCAGTTCGTAATAGCATCCCAAACTGCGGCTGCCTGTCCTCTTCCTGTCGAGCTATCCAATTTAGGAACAGCAATAATTTGTTCTTTATTATCGTATGTAATAACTACCGGTAGGTGTTCTTCTTTACTTTTACGTCGTGAATCTAGAGCTGCCAACAGTTTTCCGTCCCAGTGGACAGTTATCATGTCCGGGACCTTGTTTTGAAAATCAATTTTTATAGCTTCATTTCCGTATGAACTCTATGGATGGAGGACTTGCTTATAGGGAATTCATCCGTATTGTGCCCCACAGCCTCAATAGTAGCTTCAATTATAAAGACAGAATCCTTCACACTTAACTGACACCTGTGTAATGCGGCAACTAACTTGGGAGTTATGATATTTTTCCGCATAGAAGTTTTATCGCGCTGAGAGGAGGCTTCTCTTGCGCTGGGCCTATTTTCTTCTAATTCGATTATTTCACAATCAGAAGAGGACTTTTCTAGTGGTGGTTCGCAAGATGACGTTGATGGGGCTAAGGATGAAAAATTTTTAGCACGTCGCTTTTCCTCCTCGATGATTCGAAGGCGCGTCCTTTCCTCTTTGTTTGTTAGTTTTTTGTCCACTCCGGCTAAGTGACCGGGCCGACCTGGTTCTCTTTGGCGCTGCAAGAAGATCTTATCTTCATTTATTGTAATCGATTGAAGAGCATCGGCATGTGCAATGTCAAACAAATTCTTTAAGTTTGAAAAAAAACTCCCTTCGACGCTGTTCAAACACTTCTTGAGTTTTTTTTGCAATTCACTCCAAACTTGGTATAAGTTAACAAGTTTCTTAACACATTTATATATTGATCTGGTCGGTATACGTGCCTTTTCCCAATAAATAACACACTCACGAATTGTGAGATTTGCACTTTCATTGACACTTAAGCTCACTTCACGAATATTAAAGAACAAAACTGCCAGTACTTGCCCGTTAGAGGGAAGTTTAGAACCGGTGATTTGATGTTTTACGTCCCCTATTAGAAATATCTCCTTTTTGGAACTTCGTTACTCCACTGACATGTTGACTACACGAAAAAAACGCGATTACTAATAAAATAAACAAGTAATTACATGCAATCAATCCGACAGTTCGCGCGCGCCGTACTATACAAGTACCGACAGGTTTCCGCTCAACTCGGCACGGGTTGCCGTGATTCTAAATAGACGAAACTTTATTTTTGGATGTTTTGAGATCATTCAAACAAAATAAGAAGGTATGCGTTAAAAAAAAAACACTTTACTTTTTTTGGGACACTCTACTGTATATTGTACGTTATGTACACACATACAAAGTTCTTTAAGTAATTCAATAATAATTTGGTATTTTCTTTTCTTTAAATGGGCATTTAAGTGCTTTTTTATATCCGAAACTAGGCAGTTGCGAAAGAGAAATTCGCCTCAGAGAACGTTAATGATATAAAGAAGTATCACGAGCTAAGAGAAGTGCGAATCGTTAAAAATTAAGTGTAACCGCGAAGACTCACCTCGCCCAACTCGACAGCAGGGAACTTCTTAACAGAACTGATTACAGTGAATTCTGTATATGTACATACATTGCACAGTTTTTGGCTTCTGTATGAAATCAAATTGCCGACGGCATAGGTCGAAGCATTTGAATGTGCATTTATTTGTTCCTTTGTATGCATTTCCTAGATAGTAAAAAATTTTGAATTTTAAAATAAATGAAAGTAAAATTAAAAGAAACGTATTTGCATATATGGAACAACTAATTTCAATTGTATTTTTAATAAATAAAGTGTACATATGTACCTATGTATGTAAGGACTGAATCAACCATGACCTACCTCATGAGGCATTGCCTTATCATATCTACGTGCAATAATTAGTGAGTGAATACCCGAATGATCGAATTCCTGCCTAACATATGCTAAAAAAAATCTCTTTCGCATATTTTTTTTTATGGAGGTGGCACAAAGCATTGAAAGCCGAAAAGTGTGAGACTTGCCTTTCGGCTCACCTACTAAAAACCTACCCAGCTCCGTTTCCCTTTCGCGGAACAAGCGTTAAGTAGTACTTCACGGGAGGGGGACCGGCCTATTGCCTCTTCATGAAGATATGCCCTGTTGTTCAGAGCGACGCAGTTTGGAGATTACTATTTTTGCTATATTACATACAGCGAACCAATGTTCTTCTGACTCAGTCATAATATCCACTAGGTTATCAGCCGTAATTGGCTTCCCCACCCTAGTGCTCAGCTCTTCAATTTCGATCGGAAATCACGGACAGACAAACAACACATGTTTAGCGTCTTCTGCAGTTGTTGCACAATAGTCGGGTCATCTTCTTCCTTTAACCCATATAAGTAGGATTTAAAGCTCCCATGTCCTGTCAGTATTTGGGTTTGATAGTATTCTAACTGTCCATGTTTACGGTTAACCCACTTGGAAATTATGGGAATCAAACGGTACGAACAGCGTCCGTTGAGGGACGCACTCCATTTTTCCTGCCATGAACACAAGCTGCGCTCTCTTGCTTCCTTGCTTATTGTCACCCGTCCTGAAGAAGCTTTGTTTTTGTAAATTTCAGCATACTCTTGTGCCATTAAATTGATTGGGAGTAGTCCTACTATAACCATAATGGCGTCTTCTGATACCGTTCGGAAAACTCAACATATGAGCTATAATTTGTGGCTTCCGCCCATGCTGGAGCTGCATACAGCACAATCGATGAGACAACAGTGTTAAGTAGTTTCCTGTAGTTTTGCCTAGGGCCTCTGATGTACTTAATGAATGGCTTTGATTCTACGCTATTATCGCCCACCATTATATTGGCCAACTCCACAATGTTCCTGCTGCTAATGAGTACTGTTCAGTTTTATGGTCGGCAAAAGTTAGACCACTGTTGCGCAACCATTCCTTTACCATGCCGACAGCTTGGTTACATGTTTCTTTGGCTGGACGGGGTAATTAAGCCGCTACCACTGCAGCAATGTCGTCAGCAAACTGTACATTATGTGACCCTGGGTGGATTGAGGCGCAAAACTCCATCGTACATAACTTTCCATAACAAGGATCCTAGGAGTGAGCCTTGGGGAACTCCGCCAGTTATTTTGTGCTGCTTTACAACAGTATCGGTTTCGGCGACAATCCTACGAATTTGGAATGTGGAAACTATCAAGCGCGATCAGAATTTCGCTCCAATTCGCCGTGTTGAAGGCGTTCTTAACGTCCAGCGTCGCAATTAGGCAGTATTTCTTGCTACCGTATAGCCATAGAGTACCTTAAATTGCCTTCTGCGCAATGGTTTTGACTGCAAATACAGCATCTGTTGAGCGGGATTTCCGGAATCCGAATTGTCGGGGTGATAGACCGTCTACATCCTCTATAACAACCTCCAGACGATTTGAGAACAGCCGTTCGAAGATTTGCTCTGCGATGCCGAGCATGCACAGGGGGCCGTAGCCTGAAGGATCTTCTGCAGGCTTGAATCCTTTTGAAATAAAAGCAGTTTCTGCAATTGGGTTGGAAATGTACTTTCCTTTAGACAAGTATTGTAGAGATCTACGACTTTGAATTGCCACTTTTAGTACCTCGTTGGCACATAGCTGGAGGAAATTGCCTTTTTGGGGCCTTTCTTCTAAGCTTATATTGGAGCTGGTTTCCTTGGAAACTGTCCGTACTCCTAGATCGTTGGTAGGTTCGCCTTGCTCTTATACATTGGCTGCGCATTTCTGCAATGTCTGCTGTTCACCAGTAGACAGGATCACTGTTGCGCTTGTTGGGCCTCGTTGATTACTTATTGCGAGGTGATTACTTCGAGTGTAGTGCTGACTGACGAACAAGTCGACTATAGATCCCGCTCCCGCTTTTTGATTTATCTGTTGATTTCCTGTCTTCATCGAGCTTATATCTAGCATGGCGAACGCTTCCAGAAGGGCTTGATGTCTAGGGTTTGTCCGTGGGCATCCCCAGTTAACAGACCAAGCTTTGAAATCACCTGGTCTATGCTCCTTTACATCCTAGGCGAGCTTCTCTAGGATGTCAGTTGCTTCCAGCAGAGTTAAGCTGGGAAGTAGATAGCAGCTGTAGATGTATGTACCTTCAACGCGCGCTCGTACAAATCCGCAGGCTGCATTCACGCTTATCAGTTGGGATATATTTGTTCCACAGTTCCCGATTGTTGCCTCGCCTGTTTTATCAGAGGCCCAGCCGTTGCCATATTTATGTTTATAGGGTTCACTAAGTATAGAAACGTCTATTTTGTGTTCCCGTATAATCTGCTGGAGTAGGTCCTG
Organism: Anastrepha ludens; assembly: GCF_028408465.1. Taxonomy (NCBI): domain Eukaryota; kingdom Metazoa; phylum Arthropoda; class Insecta; order Diptera; family Tephritidae; genus Anastrepha; species Anastrepha ludens. Next base: position 63,157,095 of record NC_071503.1, on the reverse strand, counting down.
AGCGCCTGAGCTAAGATTTAGTTGCAAGATCTTCATTTCTGTCGAATTTCTTTGAGAGCTCTCAGATATTGAGAGCATTTGCTGCTGGTCATCGCATGTACTGTATCGGCAGCCTTTTTCTTTTTGGCAGTTTTTTTTAGTCTTTGTATGTTATTATTAAGCTTTTGGAAACTTGACGCGCTTTAAAATTTCGGCATTTGAGATGCTACCAGCACTTTTGGCTGCGATAGCGTTATTTCGGGGTGGTCTTCTCGGTCTTCCATTGCTTTTTCCGTTGCTATTTTCTGCTTTCTTTTCACCTCATTTGAGAGTATTCTACGCAGAACTCTTCTAGTTCGTCTTAGCTTTAACCAGCTCCCATTTTTCTGTTCTTGCATGCTCGTTCGTTGCAACCCGCATATTCCTCAAGACTTCAACGCGGTTCGTTTTGCTTCTTTTGGGTGAGCTTGCAGCGATGTTAACAATTGCCCTCTTTGGCATGCAATCCGTGGTACGCATAATCAGAGGTGATGTTTGGATACATTTGTCTTGGATATTAGATATCATTCGTCCCTCTTGGGGCCTGGTTGTTCGGGGTAAGAATAGACCTTCCAAGCTTTTTATGGAGGTCCGTTACATTCACGATCAAATCTCGCATTAATGTTTCGCTTGGGAAGCTCCATCATTTCAGCTAGCTCCTTAACCTTATCGCTGATAGTTCATTAATTTCTTCAGCCGTCATCGCCTTCACGAAGCCGAAGTGCTGCATGCACGGTGACGCGGATCTAGATCTTCTCGTGTCGTAGTCACCACCGCCGTAGCCGAATGGGTTGGTGCGTGATCAACATTCGGAATTCCCAGAGAGAACGTTGGTTCGAATCTCGGTGAAACCAAGGTAGGTAGGTAGGGTGGTTGTCGTAAGACACACTTAGACCTTCGGCAGGTTCATTGTGATACCACTGGAGCTTATCCTTACCCTACGTGTTCCCTTTCAAACCATCCGGTTGCTTTAATAAACGAGCAGAGCTTCGTTAGTTTTAGATGGGCTATATCCGCTTCATCGGTTAGAAATGCTGTATCGAGGGTGCGCAGCCTTCTCCTAGCTAGGCTTTCACACTCACATAAAAGGTGTCTGACTGTTTCCTCTTCTTCTGTATTTAGACAGCTTCTACAGAAATCGAAGTTAGGTAGTCCTAACCTTCTAGCGTGGCTGCCTATTAAACAATGACCTGTTAATACACCTATCATTTTTCTTATAGATTCCCTGTTGAATCTTAGCAAGATCTTCGATCGACCGCTGTTCCAGTTCGGCCATGTCTGTCTGCTTAGTTCGCATGTTGTGAGGTTTTGCCAGATTGTATTTACCTTTTTGATGGTTTCCCTGTCTATAAGTAATTTACAAGTGGCTATAGGCATGGGTATCAGCGCCTTATCCGGTTCGAGATCGAGCGTTGTACCGGCTCTTGCAAGTTCATCCGCCTTACAATTTCCTGGAATGTCCCTGTGGCCTGGTACCCAGATAAGGTGCACCTTGTAGCACTTAGATACGTCATCTAGTAGTTTAAAACATTCTAGAACTGTTTTTGACGAGTGTGTTTTTGATTCCAGCGCTTTTATTGCTGCTTGACTGTCCGAGTAAATGAAGACTTCATTTGTGGATAATACTCTCGTTTTTATTTCTTTAAGCCCCTCTTTTATGGCAGTGACTTCCGCCTGAAATACACTGCAATGATCAGGTAAGCGAAATGATTGGCATACTCCGAGTTTGTCGGAGTAGACCCCTCCACCTACTTTGTTATCCAGTTTTGAGCCATCTGTGTAGATGTTTAAGTCATTTATCTTAACAATGAGCCCGTTATTCCATTCCTCTTTGGAAGGAAATACTGTGACGAAGGATTTATTAAAATTGATGTCCTTTGTCCTACAGAAATCCGTTGTGTTGGGAATGCAGGGGAATTGTTCTAAAATTGAGGAGTGTCCTCTTTGGTTCGTTCTGAGTAGGCCGATTTCTCTTAGTCTGAGAGTTGCTTTGGCAGCTGTTTGCTTACCGTACTGCTCTATTGGTAAAATGTTAAGCATGATATTTAGTGCATCTGTGGGTGTGGTTCTGAGGGCCCCGCAGATGCAAAGACTGGCCATTCTTTGTACGTGTGCCATGGTTCTTTTAATGTACAATTTATCTAAAGCTGGCCACCATACTAATATGCCGTATGTTAGGATAGGTCTGACAATTGCCGTGTAAAGCCAGTATACGATAGATGGGGAGAGACCCCAACTTAGTCCTATCAGCTGTTTAAAAGAGTATAGTGCTATTGTCGCCCTTTTTACTCTATCTTCGGCATTTGCCTTCCATGTTAGCTTTCGGTCTAGTATTAGACCTAAGTAGCGGGCCTCATCACTAAATGACAGTGCCGTTCCACCTAGAGTCGGAGGAGTTATATTTGGTATTTTGTGTTTCCTGGTAAATAGGATTAGTTCAGTTTTATTGGGGTTGACACTTAGCCCATTTGCTTTTGACCAGTTTTCAACCATATTTAGTAAATCCTACATGACTTCTATGAGTGTATTGGGGAATTTCCCCCTTACTACCATTGCAACATCGTCCGCATATGCTACTACGTGTTGTCCTCTCTCCTCTAGGCTCTTTAGCAATGAGTTTAGTGCCAGCACCCATAGGAGAGGGGACAGCACGCCGCCTTGAGGTGTTCCTCTGCTAACTTTTTTCTTGATCTCTGAGGCCCCTAGGGTTGCGATCACAAATCTGCTCAAGAGCATGTTTTTGATGAACTCAACCAGAGCGCCAGAGATCCCGAAATCCGTCAGTGCCTTTATTATGGTATCCGGTAGGATGTTGTTGAATGCGCCCTCGATATCTAGGAAGGCTACCAGTGTGAATTCTTTATTATACATTGACTTCTCGATTTCTGTAACAAGTGAGTTAAGTGCTGTTTCAGTTGATTTCCCTTTACAGTACGCATGTTGTGAGATGCTGAGCTTATTAGGGCTGATGTTAGCCCTAATATGCTCTTCTAAAATTATTTCTAATGTCTTTAGCAGAAAGGAGGATAGGCTTATTGGCCTGAAATCCTTAGGTGTTGTGTGTGAACTTTTTCCCGCTTTAGGGATAAAGACCACTTTTACCTCTTTCCATGTTGATGGGACACTTTTCAGTTTCAGAGCGGCCTTAAATGTGGCCGTCAACCACTCCATGATGTAGTTGAGTGAATGTTGTATTTGGGCCGGGAATAATCCATCTGGGCCCGGTGATTTAAATGGTTTGAACGTGTTCACTGCCCAGGTTATCCTAGTTTCAGTGATTATTTCTTCAATGTCAGAATTTGGCCTTTCTGTACCATTGTCGATAACTACGTTAGATGATTCGTTGCAGGGAAAGTGTGTGTCCACTAGCAACTTCAAAGTTTCGTCACTCGAAGTAGTCCTACTCCTGTCCGGTTTTTGGAGGTATCCGGTGGGATTGTGTTTTTTTGAGAGGATTTTGCGCAGTCTGGAAGCCTCTGTGGTTCTTTCGATTTCTCCACAGAACGTTCTCCAACCAGACCTTTTCGCTTTCCTAACTTCTTTTTTGTAAATTTTTAGTTTACTGTAGTAGCAGTCCCAGTCTTTACTCTCTCGTGTCGCTTTCGCTCTATTAAACTGTTTTCTGCTGTCGTTTCTTAATGTAGACAGGTCTTCTGACCACCAGGACGGCTTTTTCTTCCCCTTATACCTAATTAAAGGGCAAGCCTTGTTTAGCGCAGCTCTACAGACCTCCGTAAGGGTTTGTACGTGTTCGTTCAATGATTCTCTGTCTTCAATAGTAATATTTTGGGAATTTGGAAGTCTTTCCTTAAGTTCCCGTTTATATATATGCCAGTTGGTCTTTTTCAAGTTCCTGTGGCGGGTGGAACCCGTGGGTTGTTTCCCCCAAATTTTATTTCTATGTAGCGATGATCGGAGTAAGAGTGTTCATTCAGAACCCTCCACTGCGTCATCTTTCCGTAAAGGGTTTGACATGCTAGCGTAATATCAAGAACTTCTTGTCTATTGCGCGTAATAAATGTAGGTTCGTTGCCTTTGTTACACACTAAAAGCTTACTACATATAATATAATTAAAGAGAGACTCACCTCGTTCGTTTGTATCCGAGCTCCCCCATATGGTATGGTGGGCATTGGCATCACCTCCTAGTACTAGTTTGCGGTTGTGAGCTTTGCAGTCTTCCACAAGGCTTTTTATTAGCGGCGACGGTAGTGGACCTGTGTCGTCTCCGGCAAAATAGAACGAGGTTAGCCAGGTGTTGCTTCCGCTCACTTTCCAGCTAACCGTCGTAGTATCTGCGTTACTGAAATTTTGAATCATAAATATATTAAGATGTACTTTTGCCATTATGCATGCTCTTTTAGTACCTTCACAATTAGTCTTGTATACTTTATAACCTGATGTCCTCAGACCGCAGATTTCGCCATTCCGTACCCAGGGTTCCTGGATGAGGACTACATCCGGCTGATCTTCTGCCAGACGATCCAGGAGGGCAAGGCAGGCTTCTTTACAGTGGTGTAGACTTATCTGTAGAAGATGCATCAGCTGTTAACGTTATGTCTGGGTCTTCTTTGCTTTCGCATAAGAGTTCCCTTTCGGAATACTTACGCTGTTGTGTGGGATACTTACCCTCCCGTTCGAAGTACAACCTCCCTAAGCCCATTTCTGAGCCTGAAGAGGCGTATTCTTCTTCGGTGAGCTGGTCGTCCTCGCTCATTGGCTCGGTTTCGCTAATGGGTTCCAGCTCCCTCATGGGCTTTTCGCTTTCCTTCGTGGCGAGGAACTCAATTGCATCCGTGTCGGTTTTATAAATGTGGAGCTTCACCTTTACAAAACCGTACCTCAGTTGCCCGTCGCATTTCGCTAACGGTTCAATTGAGTTCTCCGTGAGGAGCAGGAGAGCCTGCATGGTGGCGCGCTTCTGCTCTTTCGATTCATCCGCGCTGTTTTGGTTGGTAATGGTTTTGACGTACCTCCACTCCTGCGTTGGGATATTCGGATTGCAGACCCGGATGAGCTTCATAATCTCTACCGGGTCTTCAACGGTTGAAGGTAACCAAACCCTTGCTCGCGGCCTGGACGGAATATCCTTCCTGTCCACGACCACTAGCTTGGCATTTGGGTACACTTCTCCAACTATGGAGATGGCCTCTTTGTACAGCTGAACCGATCTCTCATCGTCGCACGCTATTATTTTTATCTGGCCTTGGTGCCAGCCTAAGTCTTCGCACGCAGGCGGGGGGCCGGGGTTCTCCAGAATGACCTTCAGTGCCACTTTCGTTAGCTCGGCCTCGATCCATTTCCATTGGGCCTTGGGGATAATACCTTCAGGATGGTTCTCGTCCAGGACCCCTATGATGAAGCGGTCTTTTGCAACATCCGCAAATGATCTTCTGGGCATCACTCCCATTGATATGTGCCTTTTTGCACTTGGCTTATTCTCCTCCAAGGACCGCCGTCGTTTTGGAGCCGATTGTATTGGTTTGAAGTCGGGGTTGAAATCAGGAATGATCGCTTTCGCTCTATCAATCGCCTCTTTCAACTCCTGAGACAATTCACCTTCCTTTGGGTGAGTTTCGTGCACCCTCCTTAGGAGCCTGGCTGCATTTCTGCGATCCTGGTAGCTCGCTTTCGCTGGATCTACCACCCTCACAAGCGGCCATCCTTCGGTACCGGAGCTAGCAGTAGCTGTGCTTCCGGTCGGGACCGTTTTTGGGGCTGAATCACAGTTGACTGCCGGGCTAGTGCACCCCTACTTGTGCTTGGACCTGTGTCCAGCTCTGGTTGTGTGGCAGCTGGCCTCGCTTTCGCTGAGGCTGTCGCTGTGTGTTTTGATCGACTTATTTGGCCGATGGATGGAGTTCTCTTTGAGCTCGGTGCGACCGTTGCTCTTATTGCGGAACTGTTTGTTCCTGTCGGCCTTTTCGAAGGAGGACCGATCTCCTTTTTTATTTATTTTTGAAAAGTCTGCTTGCATATTTGGACCCACGAGTGTCGGAGAAAGGATGTCCGCCCGTGCATAGCTCCGAACTACACGGGTAAGGCTAGTTATTACGGAGGGCGCCAGGTATCCGTAAGCTCCGTTCGAGACTTGGTTATTTGTTAGAAGGGCCCCAAGCCTGACAGATTCTCGGCACGGGTCGCATCACACCTTAATCCAGCCCTTCACCCCCGACCACGTTAAGAGTACTTTGGGTAGTGCTGTACTATTGAGGAGTATCGAACCCAACCCATAGTACCCTTAACTTAGCTAAGTACCTCCTGTAAATAGGATAGCTGTGGTACTTATTACCAGCTGGCACCCTCGGGGAGGGTTCAGTGGAGGATTTTCGCCAGCCGGTGAAACCAAAATTAATAAAAACATTTTTCTAATAGCGGTCGCCCCTCGGCAGGCAATGGCAAACCTCCGAGTGTATTTCTGCCATGAAAAAGCTCCTCATAAAAATATCTGCCGTTCGGAGTCGGCTTGAAACTCTACGTCCCTCCATTTGTGGAACAACATCAAAACGCACACCAGAAATAGGAGGAGGAGCTCGGCCAAACGCCCAAAAAGGGTATACGCGCCTTTTTTTTTTTATTGTAAAATAATAATTTAATGTTATTTTCCATATATTAAATAAATAATAAATAAATATATATATATATAGTCACCATTAACGGTTCCATGGTTATCTTTGCATGCAGGGAGGCCATACTAGGGTTGACAAAGGCTCCTTATGGGAGCTTAACTTCAGAGCCGAATCACTGTTGACTAGGAATGTTACATCTAGACCTACGCCGACACTTAATGGCGACGGCATATGGAGCGTTCTTAGAGATTTTCCAGCGTTTTATTGGGGCTGCGGCAACTGCACTATTAGCCTGAATGCCGTTTCTGCTGGGCAGACCATAATTAAGACCTTACGGGGCTCAGTCTTAATGTCGTTAATGATGGTTTAACAACCGCACCTAACATGGTGAACAGACGCCGTCTATTATTGAGCTGTCGTGCTTGGTTTTTGTATTACTCCTCATGCCTACACATGCTGAGGGGACACCTATATCTAAGGGACGGTGTCTTCTCGCCACTGTCACAAGAACTTCATCAGATTTATGCTGGCTTTTATACCGCATCTTCCGCTCCTGATCGCTCAATTGTGGGGAGTTACTTATTCGTTTAAACTTATTTTGCAACTGATCTGCTACTACACGCTTTCCGGCTACCTGCAACCCGCCGACCCCCACCGTAGAGCCAGCTTAACAGCCCGATCCCTAAGGAGCGTGCACCTCCTCTCTTTTACATATGCATATACATATTTGTATGTGCGTGTATACACTTTATGCCCTAAACTATGTACGTACATATTTTTATTCTGAGCTCCCATTTGTGGTGTGCGTCTTGGTGTTGTTCCACAAATGGATATTAGTATGTACATAATTCTCCTAAATGCATACGTATGTCCCCCAAAGCTAAACTTCTATGCCTAGCGGCTACAAGAACAAAATACATCCATAGGTGCAGCCGTAGCTTTCATGATTCTAGTTGCCATGACGCTGAACAGTTTCAAATATTGTACAGCACAAACGTGCAAAACACATATTCATTAATAAGCTCGAGCTCATATATCTAGGAGCAAAGTACTTTCATTCATAAAGCGAGCCGCCCATATGCCACTTTTTCTCAAGGATTACAAAAATTGACATCTAAGATTGAACAAATCAAATCAAAATAGTCAATACTGGAATATTTCTTACAGAAATATTTGCAAACATTTGGTGCATCGTGAACTTTTGCCATGTCGAATGGTCGCGCTCCGTATATATGTTTACCCATGTATGAAAAGTGGTTGAGCTCAGAAATCTAGCCAACAAATGATGAAATTGAAATTGAAATTTGAAAAAGTCGAGCCAAGGAGCACCAGGAGATTTGGTGGCTCCTAAAACACTCAGGCTAAAAAGCCCATTGTATTTAAAGCTCTGGAAAGGGGGTGGATAGTCAAGGAGGGAAGGAGAAAAGTATCAGAGAAAGAGATATGAAAGCATAGAGACAGAGAACTTATTGAACGTTTTTCGCAAAGACCGGGATGATGCAAAAAAGGGGTGCTAACAGGAGGGTGGCGTTCTTATTGTTATCGAGTGTAACTTAAACGCATTTTTGTGCCCATTCATGAACGGTAACACTCTGTTGGATCAGATCTGCGTTTGCATAAGTTGTCCCAATTCACAAGGCTCTTTACATATATCTACTTGCCTTGTATTTGCCGCCTGAAAGTTTATACGAGCTGTACAAAGGGTATGTTGACAACATAGTATGTATATCTAGTCTTGAATAATATAAATGACAAGCATTTATGTGTATTAGGTGATTTCAACTTAAGTAAGATAATTTGGTGTATTGGTGTCTCTAACTCTATCCTCACACCAAATAATGTTACTCAAAATCCTGAATTATATTTTATTGATAATATTCTTAGTCTTAATTTATTTCAAATTTATAATTTTGTTAATTCTCTGAATAGAACCTTCGACCTCATATTTGTAAGTGATGACATAAGCTACAAGTCGATGAATGTTTGAATCCCATAACTCCTAAAGATAAGCATTATTTACCCTTAGTTGTCGAACTCGACTTTTACTGTTTTACTCCTGTTCCGTCTGATGCCAGGTTATCATTTAATTATTCGTTATGCAATTTTGCCAATTTCAATGACTCATTACTGGATATTAATTGGGATAATTTAGTTTTTCTGCCTTTAAGTCCATTTTGTCTAAACTCTGCTTAAATAACATTCCGCTCAGAAAGAAAAAAGCCTTATAAATTACCTTGGTATTCTAAACCTTCTGAAAATCTTAAAAATCTTAAAAATAATTATTATTTCAAATAGTTTAAATCATCGAAGAATCATTTGTAGTTAGTTCGTTAAATGTTAGCAAATGTTAAAGGATTTCAACGATTTAAATAAACCTCTCTATAACAGCTATATTAACAACATGGAATTGAACATTAAAGCAAATCCCAAAACCTTCTGGAAATATGATACATAAAGTATAAGTGTTATCATCGGAGTGCGACGCAATGGGCGGTTCAGAAATGTGGGGCCTCCACGGTCGCTCCGATGATATATTTTAGAAAAATAAAAAGCACAAAGGCGTGTCAGTATATAGTCATTAGTATTTTATTTGCAGTATATATATAGATATATGCATAGAATAGATATATACATAGAAATATATATGTAATAGAAATACGTTGCTTACGTATTATTATGTATGTATTATTATATTAAGTATAATTTATAATTTATAATTAATAATAGATCACCTTTTAGCTGGCTGACACGTCCTGATGCTTGGAATTCAAAAATCGCAGTACAAGTTACAATTAAAATTGAAGTGAAAGTAACCTCGCCGAACAACGTTTAACACGGTAAACGTTTTAACTGTTCGGCGGGGAAATGCCAGGGTTAACGGCCTTCACGTTGCAGCGACTGAAAACGGTGGTTAGCAACAGTCGGAACGGTAGGCGCAGTTACCATTAGGGTAGCTAAAAATGTATATTAAATATTAGGGTGTGGCCTAAACATGCCGGCCCCCTTGCGATAAGCAATCATTGTTTTAGGACGGAGGTGTCAGCCAACCTCCTGGCGAGGCCTAGTCGCCAGTGTATTGTCGCCCGTTCTTTTATTTTGGCGCATTATCGTTGGTTGCGCACGTGGTCGAAATGGCCTGGCTCCGATCCACGCGCACGCCACCGTTCATGCTGCAGCTGGGGTCGGAGAGGCCTCGTCTCCAATCCCTTATCTTCATGTACAAATCATATTAGGGCCGTGATACCTGGCGAGGCCTAGTCGCCAGTGTATTGTCGCCCGTCCTTTTATTTTGGCGCATTATCGTTGGTTGCGCAAGTGGTCGAAAAGGCCTGGTTTCCGATCCACGCGCACGCCACCGTTCATGCTGCAGCTGGGGTCGGAGAGGCCTCGTCTCCAATCCCCTATCTTCATTGAGGCGGAAAGACCTTGTTTCCGCTCTGCTTGTTTAGGCGGAAAGGCCTAGTTTCCGCTCTAGACTCAGTCCTTTGTTTTGTTTTTTACAAATAAAAGGATTTTGAATTTAATTTTTTAACCGAAAATGTGTACTGTGTACACGGCTTTATAAATAGTTGCTTAATTGCTTAATTAGCTTTTGTGGATTGTATTGGTAGTGGTGCATTTGGCTGGTCAGTGCAGTGCTGCCCACAGCGAAGGAGAAGACAAAAATAAAATATTTAATATATATTTTTTTTGTTAACTAAATATGTACAAGGCATTTTAGTTTTTTTTTGTTATTATTTGGCTATGAGCAATTTTCATAGCCCTATGAGACACCCTGCCACCCAAAAAAAATAAAAATGTACCTAATTGGGTACAATCGCAAATTAAAGTGATTTTAATATTATATGTTCACCGCGAGGGGGTGGGTACATAGTAATGGTTTTTGCAATATTCGCCGCATAGGAGGATCGTGTCTTGGCTATGTGTGGATCGTAACCAAGTACAAGGTCTCCTGCCGTGGTGTACGTGATATATATATTTTTCTTTGTTCTTATTATATTTTGGCTATAATAAGAACAAAATGATAAGCAAAAGAAATTATATGTATATATAAATATAATTTTGTGTAGCATTTGCATACATGAGTGCATGATGTAAGAAAAACTAATAGTTTGCGTTACTTTACGCAAACTATTCCTGGAATGTCGAACCCATTTATATCATTCCTGTAGGGTATTTTTGTTTTTGTTTTTAAAAACTAATTTCCTTAATGGCTGACTTCGACCCATTTCCTTTTCACATGTGTAGACGGCGGGTCGGGTACGGGTTTTTTTTTTTTTGTGTGACAAACGTGAGTGAAAATAGTGAATTCGTCAAAAAAAAATAATAAGTGACAAATAGCGTGAGTGAGAAAAAGGAAAAAGAACTGTCGCGCTAAGAAAAAATTTCTGATCGAGCGTTATATTAAAAGTGTTAAGTGGCAATTTGTTGGCCTTTCGGTTTTGCGTGTGAATAAAGGCTAGATAAAAAGTGCGTAAAAAGTCCACATGTACGCGTTACCAATGACGTCAATTTAGTGAATCGACCACCCACAAGTAAGCCTTGGACCACGGCAAAGAAAGAGCGCCATCAGAATTTGCGTATGGTGCTCGCATTTGGATCATCATTGAACGAGGGCGAAATATAATATTTTAATTAAATTTTTATTTATATTAAAGGTGAGTTTATTATAAATTGTGAATTTTTAACTTTGTACTAGTAATGTAGATATGAATTTTGAAAAGGCAGCAAAAATTATGAATTGTGCATTTCAACACCAACAATAAAAGATATTTGGCAAATTAACGAGCACCGCCCTCAAGTAGTGATCATAGTGTGAGCGCAGCATTATGATCTGAATATTCGTAAGTATGCAACTCTGTTTTTCGTACATTTCGCAAAATATTATACAGCAACAAGTGAGCGAATTGCACGCGAAAATACAAAGGTAAGATTATAAAATATATAATTATATATAATTAGTATAATTTTGCGATTATTGAATTTCATAACTAATTCTGTGTATTATAGGCATCATCAGCATATGTGAACAATTTGAATGCTGACAAAGAGCTATTTGCTGAAGCACAGAAAGACTGATGAGATTGCGATCATCCCATGTTGAAGATATCTGGGATGTCGCCATATGGAAGGATATCTATAATCCCCTCGTTGCCGCTGCTAAGAGGTAAATATGTTAATACGTGAATGTGTATGTGAAAGTAAAAATGTGCCTTTTTAGATGTTTGTGTCATCTAAGCTTTAAGTGACCTAGAGAAGCCTACCTATATAGTATGTGCAAGAAAATCATTTGCAGCTGTTTGAATTTGTGGGACGAATGTTGGGCAAAGCGGTGTATGGCCAGATACATCAAGCGTTGTACTCCTGTATGGATGAGCTGCCATCATTGGACAACGAGCTCTGTCGCAGCCTCACATTCATTAAGCACTACAAACAAGATGTGTCTGACTTGAATTTAACCTTTTCGGTGGATCAGGATGTCATGGGGAAAATTGTATTGCATCCCGGTAGGAAAGCTCGCGCGGTTACCAACCACAACAAACTGGTGTATCCACTACATGGCTTACTTCCATATGAACACACAAATTCGCGAACAGACGCAGGCCTTTAATCGTGGTTTTCGCGTGGTGTTTTTCTGTATTACAGATTCAAAGGTGTTTATGATAATCAGCGAAAAAAATGCGAAATTTGCTACATTCAGTTACTACAACAATATTGAAGAAATATTATAGAAAGTAATCCATGTTGGTTCTTGCTTACTTTGTAATATGTAATGCACACGATTCGTGCATTCTTCGTACAACTATTATTAGAATAGAATTACTTTAAACTAATTTATATTGTACGTAGTAATTAGAGCTAACTTACGCGCTTTGTTAAAGAATTATAGAAATTATTCCATGTTGGTTTTTGCTTACAAGGTAAGCAAGGGGAAGAAAGTTCTGTATACATAAGATGAAATTGCTTTATGTTTTTTTTTGCTCCTAAAACTGCAACACTTATGTTGAAGATTTGTTATTATAAATTATGTTATGTATATCGGCGTGGATGCGTAGTGAAAATGTAAAATTTATAAATAAAAATATCTTATTTGAAAATAAGAGAACTGTAAATGAAACTAAGAAAACCTATTTTTTTGTCCATTTCATAGCAACTTTATTTTTCTACAACAAACTTCAGGTAGGGAATTACTAAAATAATGGGAAATCAAAGCAGTGAATCCAAGTATTCCTACAGATCATAAAATAAATTTACAAAATTTTGATGCAATTGCATCGTTCGTAGGTTGTAGGGGTTGTTGTAGCATCTTAGGTTTGCTAGGGTATAACAGTGTGGTGACGTCAATCACCTTTTAATAAAGGGTGAATCGCGAAGTGTAATTTGTTTCTATTAGAGAGGTATTGGTTTAATTAAGATATTACGTTGAGGGTGTAGGTGTGGATTTTTCCGTTTCTTCTGAGTAAGGAGGAAGGAGGACCAGTTTGACTAGTGGTCTAGTCACCTGTCCCCTTTGGGTCGTGATGTCCACGATGCGTACCTGATTGTCGGGTCCAGGATGTAGTTTTACCACTCGTCCCATTCTCCATTCGTTTGGTGGTAGGTTGTCCTCTTTAATGACGACAAAGTCCTCTACCTTGATGTTAGGTTTTTGATGTTTCCATTTCGTGCGTTTTTGTAATTCGATGAGGAATTCCCTTTACCATCGTTTGCAAAAGGTTTGATGGAGGGCTTTCAATTTCTGCCACCGATTAACAATTGAGGCAGGATTCTCGCTGGTTTCTATTTCTGGCGGAGCTAAGAGATGCCCGCCAACCAGAAAGTGAGCAGGTGTGAGAGGCTCTAGATCAGATGGCTCATTTGAAGAGGGACTTAAGGGTCGCGAATTGGGACAGGACTCAATTCGGCATAAGAGGGTATTAAACTCCTCAAGAGTATATTTCAGACCAGAGGCAGTCTTTTTGAAGTGGGCTTTGAAGCTTTTCACACCTGCTTCCCACAGTGCACCCATATGAGGAGCTGCTGCAGGTACGAAGTGCCAGGTTAATGCCTGGTGGGCATATTTTGAAAGCGTGTTATTGCGTGCATCCGCAATAAACGCTTTAAATTCTGATCGTAAAGATCGTGAAGCTCCTACAAAGTTGGTACCATTGTCGGAGTAAACATTTTTTGGACATCCTCGTGTAGCAACGAGTCTCGAGAAGGCTGCTAGAAAGGATGGGGTACTTAGGTCATTGGTGGCCTCTAAATGGATGGCTTTGGTGGCGAAACAAATACATAGACAGACGTAGCCTTTGGAAATGCGACATCCTCTGCCGCGGAAGCTTTTGATGTCAAATGGACCTGCGAAATCTATACCTGTATTAGTGAAAGCACGCGAAAAGGTGGTGCGTACCTGAGGAAGGATTCCCATGAGTTGGGTTTGCGATCGCTTTTTATAGATCGTGCAGATCTTACAATTATGGATGATGGATCGGATCATATTTTTAACTCGCGGAATCCAGTACTGCGTTCGAATTAAACGCAACATCAGCTGATTTTCGCCATGCAGTGATATTTCGTGAATGAATTTGGTTATAAGGCGTGATAACCTGCTATTGTATGGAAGGATAATAGGATGACGTTCGTTATATGATAAGTTGAGGGATGCGGCCAGACGACCGCCTGGCCTCATGATGTCATCTTTGTCGAGGAATGGATTGAGAAGCAATATCTCACTTTTTGTGTCAACTGTTTTCTTTTGTTTCAATTTCGCGTATTCTCCACCGTAATATTGCTTTTGAATGTTTATAATTAAGCGTTGTGTCGTTGCTTTAATTTCATCACGTGAAATTAAGCAAGACTTTGCTTGAAATGCAATCTTCGTATTAGGGTGGGTTCTTTGAGAGAATCTCATAATATATGATAAGACTCTCAAAGCCCTTGGTAAATTGGAAAAACGGTCAAGAATATCACTGAAATTGATTGTTGTTGTTGAATACACCTTTACCTTTTTCTCTTCCATCGTTGTTTCATGGTTACATTCTGATGTCGGCCATCGTGATTTGTCTTCTTGTAGGTAAGAAGAACCCTGCCACCACAAAGAATTGTGAACCAGTTCCTTGGCCGGAAGTCCTCTGCTTGCTAAGTCTGCTGGATTTGATGCCGAGTCCACATGACGCCGGTTATTGTTTCCTACCTTTTCCACTATTTTGGTTACTCGATGTGCCACAAAGGTTGACCACGAGCAGGGCGGTTTGCGAGTCCATGCAAGGACGATTGTCGAATCTGTCCACAGATGAACATCCAGGTGTGCTAGGCTGAGATTTTCCGTAACAGTTTCTATAATATCCGCTAATAGGACGGCACCACATAGTTCCAAACGGGGAAGGGATATCGTCTTGACAGGTGCCACTCTGGTTTTCGCGAGGAGTAGGTTGAGGTACACTTGATCCTGTTTCTTCACACGCAAGTAGACAGCAGCCGCATATGCCTTTTCCAAAGCGTCGCAGAACCCATGGATTTCGGCGTCGTCTGCTGGTGAATAGTGCACCCAACGAGGTATGCGGATATTATCAATTTCCCCATAATTCTGCATAAATGTCTGCCAGCGGTCTAATGTGACCGCAGATACGGTGTCGTCCCAATCAATGCCTTCTAACCAAATGTTTTGCATAATAATCTTGGCGGTAATTATTATTGGGGCGAGCCACCCTAGTGGATCAAAAAGTTTGGCGATTGCCGAGAGGATTTCTCTTTTCGTAAGAACATCGTGGTTTTTTATTGGCTTTGTCATAAAATAAAAATGGTTGCAATGAGCATTCCATCTTATGCCAAGTGCCTTTACCGAACTAGTATCTTCGAAATCTAAAAAATCTTCATTGATCAAATGGGCTTTTGGGATGCCCTTTAGAATTTTGTTGCAGTTGGAAGTCCATTTTCGCAATGGAAATCCAGCGGACTGCAAAACTTGCATAATTTCTTCTCTGGCTGTTATTGCAGAGTCGATGCTATGACCCCCGGCAAGAACGTCGTCAACATACATGCATTTTCGAAGTATGTTTGATGCTGTTGGAAAGGAGTTTTCAACATCATCAGCTAATTGAAGTAATGTCCTTATCGCAAGATAATTCGTATAGACTAATTGGGTCTTTCGGGCAAGTGCGAAAAACTATTCGCTGATATTTAGTATGTGTATTGCTTACCATTATCTGACGGTACATCTTCTCGATATCGCTGTTGAAGACATACTTGTATAATCGCCAGCGGAGGGTCAGGACAGTCATATCTGCTTGCAATACCGGACCTGGATGAAGGACGTCGTTGAGGCTCATTCCATTGGCAGTCGGGCATGAGGCGTTAAATACCACGCGCACTTTGATGGAGGTGCTCTCTTCCTTCATGGCGGCATGATGTGGTAAAAAATAATGGTCAGTTACATCTGCAGGTATGTTGGTTGTAATTTTGTCCATATGACCTAGCGTTTCATATTCTGCCACCACTCTAGTATATTCCTCTTGCAGGGACGGATTTTTCGCGAGACGCGTCTCATTCCGGAAGAATTGAGAGCAGGCGCTCTTGAGTGATGGTCCCAGCTTGATGTTTGATGGAAAATCCCGTTTGAAGGGTACGGTAACGACGTACTTTCCATCTTGGTTGCGCTTCGTAGTGGTCCGATATAACTCCTCGCAATACACGTCATCTTCAGTCTGCCTTTCTTTTCTTGGGATGTCTTCCAATTCCCAAAAGGCAGCTAGTTGCTTGTCCAGTGTGACTTCGCTGAAAAGAGAAACTATCTTGTTTGGTGGACTGACTGTTTCGGCTCGACCAGTTAGTATCCACCCGAATACAGTCTCTTGGGCAAGAAGTGTACTTAGTACATTTTTCTTCAAGCCGCTTAAAATAATTTGGGGATAAATGTCTCCGCCAAGGACAAGGCCCACTGGTTCATTGACGAAGAACCTCTTATCCGCCAAAGTGAGATCTGGAAATGTTTGCCTTGTCATTGCGCTTACTAGGCAAGTTGGCAGATTTCCAGTTAATTGCGGCAAAACTAGCGCAATTGTGTTTATTTTTACAAAAGGGTCGATAGGCGGCCGCAGTTGTATTGAGCACGCTTGTCTTACCTGCGCAGATATTGAATTGTTGATGCCCGCCACTTGGGCAGGCAAGCGTTTAGATGGCAGGTTGATTCTACGTTTGAGTCGTTCATTAATGAACGAACACTCAGAACCAGAATCGATCAGAGCTCGTGCTGTAAAATTAACATTATTGTGGAATATATTTACCATGGCTGTTCCTAGTAGAACCCCTTTGTCCGTATTGGAATAGCACGATTTAAAATTATTGATTCTGCTTTCCCTTGGCCTATTGGAATCGAGTCGTTTTAGGGCCTGCTTGGATGTTGAGGGCAGGTCATCAGCGGAATCTCTGCTTTCCTTAAGAGCTGCTGCTTTTGGTTGAACTGCTGGAATGTGCAGGAGCGCGTTGTGTCTTGAGTGACATGTGCTGCAGTTATACGAGCTCGTACATCTTGACACCGTATGTCCTGACGACAGGCAGTTCAAGCAACAGTTGTTGCTCTTGACGCACGCGATTCGATCGGTGACCTTTAACTCGCGGAGCTTTGGGCAACTTTGCAATTTGTGGTCGTCAGTGACACATAATTTGCACATATGTTTGGCGACACTTACCTGAAAGTTACCCATTCTTTTTGGTGTAGTTTCCGTGAACTGTTGTAAGCTTTGCGCCTTGGGCGCTTTGTAGACTTTAAGCCTGACACTGTTTCAAGTGTCTGAAACCTGTTGGAAAGGAATTTGTCCATGTCAGTCCACTTTGAAATTTCAGATTTATTCTCTATCGTTTGTTCCCAAAGCGATAGAGTACTTTCTGGCAATTTCGTGGAGCATAAATATGTGATAATTGCATCCCAGTTTGAAATGTCAATTTGGTGGTTCTGTAAGGAGGAAATGCAATTATTAATGTCTCTTTGGAGTTTTTTTATCGAACTGCCACATTCAGTTTCGATTGACTGTAGGTTAAACAGGATCTTCAGCTGCGTATTCACCAGAATCCGTTTGTTCTCGTATCTTTCGCAAAGATTTTTCCCCGCCGTAGAAAACCCGTCATTAGTGAGCGGGCACTTCCTCACGATGTCTCTGGCTTCACCCTGCGTTTTCTGGTTGAGGTGGAACAGCTTTTCGACCGGGGTAAGGCGTTTATTTAATATGTAAATGGCTGTGAACATATCGCGGAATGTTGGCCAAGATACGTAGTCGCCTTTGAAAACGTCCGTATCGCACGGTGGAAGGTGAATATTAAGTTCGCGTACTGCTAGTTCTTCGCCTTCCCGGTCTGCCTTTTCCAGCCTCGCAGAGAGGCCAGCCATCGTCGACATGCCGCGCAAATATGTGTGGTAACATATTTTATTCCTTTTCTTTATCGCGGCAAGATCCTTAGGAGAAGGAGTTTCTGTTGAAAGCAAGTGGTCGTACGCTGCTTTGGCCTTTTCCCACATTGCTTTCAACTCCTCCTGTTGGATCCGGAGTGAAAATTTCGAAAGGTCACTTGACGGAGTGCCATTAAAGTCGGCTTCGAACTCCGTCACGGCGTCGACTAAACGAATATAAGTATCCATATTGTAAGTATGGGATACAAAAACTTACGCGGTATTAAAAAAACATGCTCCTTCGCGAAATGGAGACGAATTTACAGCGAGACCCAAGCCCAAAATGCACCACCGAGATTAAAATGACAATATACAATATATTATGTATCTATATATATATTTATTAATTTATTTATTAATTAATATAATTTCGCCACCCACACAATAATCAGTGGTATGTATATACCGTAGCAAAAAGTGCGCTGGGATCGATTTTAATTTACTGCGGCGTTGTTTGTGTAGTTGTGTACTCAACTTCACAGCGGGAATGTACAAGCAAAAGGAACGGAATAAGAAAAAATTGAAAAATTTTCAACAACGCGCTTTTAGATGGTTTAGCTTGAAAATACCTCGCGCACTTGTATTGTCTGTTTGGGGACAGACGGAGTCGTTGACCCTTTTTGTTTTTTTTTAATTAGATTATTTCCACCAAAAAAAAAAAGTGTGCAATAAATCCACGTACCTGGTTTTGCTGAAACGGATTGTTTGCTGTAATGCCTGTTCGGTTGCTGCTTGGTGCTTAGTGCTTTTTGGTGCTTGCTGATGGCTTGTACTTAGTGCTTTTTTGGTGCTTGCTGATGCTCTTGTACTTAGAGCTTTTTGCTGTTAAAGATGCTCTGTTTAAAGGGATTGTTATTATTGTTGATATCCGGCTCGAAGGACCATGTTATCATCGGAGTGCGACGCAATGGGCGGTTCAGAAATGTGGCGCCTCCACGGTCGCTCCGATGATATATTTTAGAAAAATAAAAAGCACAAAGGCGTGTCAGTATATAGTCATTAGTATTTTATTTGCAGTATATACATAGATATATGCATAGAATAGATATATACATAGAATCATATATGTAATAGAAATACGTTGCTTACGTATTATTATGTATGTATTATTATATTAAGTATAATTTATAATTTATAATTAATAATAGATCACCTTTTAGCTGGCTGACACGTCCTGATGCTTGGAATTCAAAAATCGCAGTACAAGTTACAATTAAAATTGAAGTGAAAGAAACCTCGCCGAACAACGTTTAACACGGTAAACGTTTTAACTGTTCGGCGGGGAAATGCCAGGGTTAACGGCCTTCACGTTGCAGCGACTGAAAACGGTGGTTAGCAACAGTCGGAACGGTAGGCGCAGTTACCATTAGGGTGGCTAAAAATGTATATTAAATATTAGGGTGTGGCCTAAACAATAAGGAAAGGAGTAGTGCCAGTGTTCCCCCATATTTTCAACAAATCTTTATCGCCGGGGTGTTTCATTGACGCACGGAAGCTCTCTTTCACTACGCCCTTCTTAAGGAGTGGCAATAAAAATGACGTTAAAAATTATAGGCCTATTTCAAAGCTATCGATTCCCTCCAAAATTTTTGAGCACGGGGTCAATGTAAAGCTGAGTTTTGCGGTTAAATCTTTAATTTGCCCTAATCAGCATGGGCTTATTGCTAACAGATCTACAGTATCGAATCTGACTGTTTTTAGTGAATACGGCATTGAATCTTTCTCGCCTGGATTCCAGGCCGACTGTATTAACACTGACTTTTCGAAAGCCTTCGACAAAGTTTCTCATTTTTTTCTTTCTTGTTTTAGCTTATCTGAGCAAGAGACGTTGTGTTGTAACAATTGATGGTATTTCATCTACTCCCTTTGCACCTACCTCTGGTATTCCGCAAGGAAGTTTTTTGGGACCGTTTTTATTTGTGTTATTTATCAATGACATCAAAAGTTGCTTCTGATTTGCTAAATTTTTACTTAATGCTGATGACCTTAAGATCTTCTGACTCAGCGATCAAGACTCAAGAGGATGCCTTAAAACTTCAAGCCAATATGGATAGGCTTTACTTGTTGGGCCAGAATTCATGTCTTTCGCTGAGCTTATCTAAGTGCTTTCAAATATCTTACTCTAAAACATCTAACATTTTGTGCACTAAGTACAGTATCTCGACATGTGTCCTGTAGTGTGTTAGTGAGTTTAAGGACCTTGGCGTTATCGGTCCTAACAAATTTTCTTTTAAGTTATATTACATCAAAATCTTTCTCGATGTTGGGCTTCGTCAGACGGAACGCCTCCAAGTTCTCTGATACCTACACCATTAAGTTACTCTATACATCTTTTGTTAGGACTCATTTAGAATATGCTGTTTTTATTTGCAAACCATAAATGTACATAGTCGGTAAGCTATCAATAGAACTGAAAGAAATTAGAAATTCGTAGGCCTATACTGTGTCTGTCTTTTACTCATAATATTATTACTGGAGTAATTGATTGCCCCTACTTGTTGGAAAGGATTCGATTTAATGTCTCCCAGTGATCTCTTAAGAACTTCTATACTCTTTATGGGGGAAACTTTAAAACTAAGTATGCCAGTAATGTTCCCATTACTCGCGTTTTACGGGAATTAAATACCGTGCACAATGATATTGTTTTCGCCTTTTCGCTTTCAAGAGTAGCATTTTTAAAGCTCCTGAATTCTATAGTTGTTTTTAAATACATTCAATATATCAGTAGTTTAATCTAAACAACTTTCGTATCATAGTCTGTCAGGATTGTATCAGGTCAGTCCATAAGTTCGTGCGTATTTTACCCATAATTTCACTTTTGTACGGTTTTTGCATACAAAAAATTATTCGCCAAATATAACGGAACTATTTATATTTTCTTTGATATATTGTACATTCAACAAGTGATTTTAATCGCGGGTAGAAGCCCGTGTTGTTAAAAACTAAAATGGAAAAAACTCGTGGAAGCTAAGCCAATTTTAACAGTCGATATGATAGCTCACCTGGGCACCTGGTTCATTTGGGAAAGGTTTCAAAGGTGAGAAAATGGGTTCCGCATAGACTTTCCGTCACCAACCTTAAGCAGAGAGTGAATGTGTGCTCTCAGCTGCTGCAACGGCTTGAAAATGAAAGTTTTTTGAACCGTATCGTATCAGCAACATAAAAAAGTTCGGTCCCGGAAATTTCGATTCTAGAGAAAATTTCGAAACAATTATTTTTTGTTCTCTGATAGTAGGTAAATAATTAATTAGTATGTTACTTTACCCACGTAGCTCTCCAATTGATAAAAAGTGCACAAAAACATATGCAAGTTGATTTAGTTTATTGGTTGATTTATCTTTTGAATACACTGGGGGCTTCTAACCAATGCTTGCTGCTTGAGTAATTTCACAACTTCACTTGTTGACTGCTTGAATCGTACTGAATTTTATTCAAATTTTATTTTGACGCTAGTCTTTTCAGATTTGCTTAAAACTAGGAGTACAATAAATGCTTCCTTAATTCTAGGAATACAATATTGTTTTCTTAATTCCAGGAACTTAGTTGCAGCTGCACTTGCAGCCATAGCTGCTGCTGTCATTGCTTAACTCTAATGTAAACCAATATAGCGTGGGAGTCAAGTGTTTACTTATAGCGTGGGAGTCAACTTTTGACTGCATGGGAGTCATGTGTTAACTTCCCCCCCCTCTAAAATGTAATCGTCCGCGATTACTCGCCGTTGTTCACGTCATTTGCATTGACCTGCCTCAACACCTCTTCAATGACGAAGTTATTTCTTTGTTGAGGCTGTCTCCTCGTCCAAATTCTAACATTTTTATTATTGAATAGTTTTATGAGACATACTATAATTAATATTACAATTGTGGTCCACATGATAATATTTACATTTGTATTTTCCTTTTCAATTGTTTGCTTTATAGTTGCGATTTTTTTTTATATTCCTGATGTCTACCTCTTGAATGTTTTCTAATGTAAGGTCCTCTAGATGTCGTTCAAATTCAATCTTTTACACTCCGGGATGATCTATCTCAGAATAAGTTTGGTGTTCTCTATTTTTAAATTTTACCCCATTTATGATAATTTCGTCATTGAATATTAATAAAAATGTTCCGTTAACTGATGTTTCACTATTTTTTCCATCCCTTATGACAAACTGATTATCGTTTAATATTATTACTCCTTCTTTGACTTTTTCTATTGCTTTGTACTTTCTTGGGTTACTTGTGTTGCAGCGTGCGGCATTTTGGTTAAGCAAATCTAACAAGCAACCGCCTTCCTGTATTATTTGGCAAAAATTAATTGTTGTCTTGTTATTACAGTTTTTTAGCAATTGAAATTGATTTGCGTTTTTTCCCACTATGTTAGATTCAAGGTTGACAATTTTTTTGTTCTTAATTACAGGTTTTACAGTAAACTTCTTTTTTTTGTTAATTCTTTAATATTTGTAATTTGTAATTTCTGCATTTATTGTTACCTGTTCATTGTTGCTTTCAATTAATGCCTCTGTTCTTACTTTCACATCATAAAAATCGGGTGTCCCTGCGACATATTTGAGAGCGGTGCCTAATAAGTTGATGCTACGGGCTTGTCTATGATGTAGTGCTAATACGTTAACCATTCTAATAATATGTTCCGAGTCTATTTCTATTGTCTTTTGTAGTCCTAGTATGAGAAATCTTTTAGTGTCGTTTTGTGAATTAGATACTTTGTTTCCTCGTATACTGCAACTTCGCCTTCCTCTATTAAAATGTATGATGAGTTTGAATAATCTATGATTTTTGCCGCCGTAACGGTGAAATATAGCCTGAAATGACCGAATATTATCTTTGTGAATCTTTTCTCCTTCAATCTTAACAGTAGTACCTATCGCACCCTAACAGCGGTATATGTCGGACGTGTTTTTCTAATCGCTCTGTATTTTTGCTATACAAAAGTTATTTCGACATAGTATAAAATGGCATTTTAGTAATATATTAATATCAAAAATTAAAAGACAGTGACTTTAAGCTATATTTATTATAGTCTGAACTAAATTCAAATTAGTGTAAATAAAAAACTAAATAAAAAACAAGACAAATATGCCGTGTGTATGTGGACAAAAAGTTGATCGTCCTCAACCGAAAGTGCAGTGTGCTGAATGTCAAGAGTTCTTTCACCTTGATTGTGTTGGTTTACTACAGGCAGATGTGGATTTCTTGCTCTCATCTGATAAACCGTATCTCTGCAAGACCTGCTCTGCTGATAGACGCTCTTCCATTAGGTGTCAAACATTATCAGTACTTTCGGCCGAAACAAAAAATAAAAATCATGATGATACAAATGTGCACAATAATAAGCAACAAATTACATTGCTTGTTGTTGTTAAAGAACTAGCTGCGCTTAGAACGGAAAACAGTCGCATACTATCTGCTGTAAATGCTCTGCGTGAAGAAAAAAAACAAACAATGCAAAAATCAGACGATCTTCTTGCAGAAATTCGCTCATTGCATTCTAAGCTTGAAGCAAAAGATGTCGCTCTCTCTACATTAACAACTGAGGTAAAAAATCTCAAAAGCATTGTTGCTAACTCTGCTAGCGTTCTCGGTAGTGGAAATTCAAAACATGCGAGCTCCTTGCTCTCTCCTCTTTCTGTTCGTTGTCCGCCTACTGACCATGAAAACAATGCGCTGAACTCTGCTGCTACGTCTAAGCCTGCGTCGCAAACATCTGCTTTGCATGGTTCTGCCGTCACTAAGGAAAAGAAAGCTAAGACTACATCTAAGACGGCTGCTGCTACTATTACTGCACCTGCAAAAGTTACCTTTGCTTCTGTTGCTGCTTCATCTCAGGTCTCTGCGACTTCTGTTTTAAATGCTGCTACTGAATCTGTGCCCGCAATACGACAGACATCCCAGTGGGAAATGGTAACAAAAAGTAGTAGAAGGAAATTTAATAAGCCTATTGTGTTCCAATAACAATAATGAGCTACAAGTGGTCCCAATATTTAAATGGCTACACTTGTCATCATTCTCGCCCAATGTCAATGAAACTGATATTTTGACTTATGTGTCGAAGCATGCTGAAATTGAAACTAAGTCTTTGGTATGCTACAAACTTGTTAAAAAAGATACAGAATTAAATACACTTAGAAAAATTAATTTTAAATTGGGAGTATCAGAATGCTCTTTTGAAAAGGTGCTCAATGCGGACATATGGCCAAAGAGTTTTCAAAAAAACGCTTCACCAACGCATCGGCAATAAAAAATTGTGCTCTCAATAATGGCCAAAAAAATTTAAAAATGTAATTTCAAAATGTTTCTGGATTGAGAACTAAATCTAATCAACTTTTAGCGTTTAGTTCGCACATGGACTATGATATTTTTGTTCTCATCGAGACATGGTTAAATGAGAACTTTTTCGATAATGAGTTTTTTGATCCAAATTTATACCATGTCTATCGTAAAGACCGTGATGTCGAGAAAACTGGTCTCTGCAGAGGTGGAGGGGTTTTAATAGCTGTTCAACGGAAGTATAGCTCATCACTAGTATCTCTGAAAAACAATGATACACTCCTGGATCAGCTGTGTGTCTCTGTGCATGGTGCTTCAAATATATTGATTTGTGCGTCATATATTCCTCCGTCAAGTATTGATACACTGTATAAAGCACATGTGGATAATGTTTTAGCTCTAACCCCAAATAACGGCAACTTTTGTGTTCTTGGGGACTTCAATCTGAGTAATATTGAATGGTCTAGTTTAGATGATAGTACTGCATTATGTCCTAACAATGTTAGTAGTATATCTGAAATTTATTTGATTGATAATTTTTTAAGTTTTGGACTGGTTCAGATAAATAATTTCTCAAATAGTCTTTCTCGAATTCTCGATCTCATTTTCATTAATGACAATATAAATTTTTCTTTATTAGAATGTGTAGACCCTCTGTCTACTCCTGGTCTGCATCATGTACCACTTGTCCTTCATATAGAATTCTATGAGTTTGATGATTTTTATTTTGAGAATGTGACTACCAATTTTTGTTTTAAAAACTTTGATTTTAATATAATTAATTCAGCAGTTGATATTATAGACTGGGGTTCTTTATTTACTGGGGTTGAAGTTGCCAATTGTTATGATATTTTCAAGCATAATATAAATGATATCTGTAAAAATAATATACCAGTGATAAATAGGACTAGTTATAGAGTACCGTGGCATACCAAGGAACTGAGAAAACTAAAAAATTTGAGAAATAAATATTTCAAAAAGTTTAAGTTTTCTCATTCCATCACAGATAAAGATAAATATCTACATTTCTCTAGAGAACTTAAATCTTTGGATAGGGACTTAAAGCGAAATTATATTCTCAAGTTCGAATCGGACATTAAATCAAATCCTAGTTCCTTCTTGCGTTATGTTAGATCTAGGAAATCATGCTCAAGTATTCCTTCGGTTGTCTTCTATAACGAAACTCAAGCACATACTTCTACAGATGCAGCCAATCTTTTCGCAGATTTTTTTTGTTCAAATTTTCAAGTAGACTCTGATTTAATTGATGAGTTTCATTCGAGCATGAATTCCTCAATCAATATTGGCTCGTTAACTTTTACGCTTTCTGATATCGAAGATGGAATTCGGAAACTCAAAACATCAACAAAATCTGATGTAGATGGGCTATCTTCGTATCTTCTTAAAAACTGCTCTGCAATTGCCTATCCACTTTTGTTAATGTTTAACAAATCCCTTGATCGAGGAGAATTCATAGATGCCTGGAAAGTAACAACCATTAATCCAGTATTCAAAAGTGGAAATAAAAACAAAATTGCTAATTATAGACCAATTGCTAAATTATCCACGGTTTCAAAATTATTTGAATTAATAGTGAAAGATAAAATCTATTTCGTAGTTAGTCGTTATATTTCAGTAGACCAACACGGCTTCATGAAAGGTAGATCTACTGTTTCAAATCTTGCTGTGTTCTCTGAATATTGTATATCATCGTTTAAAAAAAAAACTCAAGTTGATGCTGTTTACACAGACTTTTCAAAAGCATTTGATAAGGTTAATCACAGGGTTTTAATTTCCAAATTGAGTGCTATAGGATTCCATTCCACTCTTTTAAAATGGTTTAAATCCTATCTCTCCTCTCGGAAATGTGTTGTTAATGTTGATGGTGTGTCATCTATTTCTTTTATTGCGTCCTCTGGTGTACCTCAGGGAAGTATACTGGGTCCCTTACTTTTTATACTTTTTATTAATGACATTTCTAGTTGTTTTAATAACGCAAATTTTCTCTTGTATGCCGATGATTTAAAGATATACTCGAGGATTGCAAGTACAGTGGACTCTTTAAACCTTCAATCTGATCTAGATAACGTTGATTCTTGGTGTAAAAGAAATAAGTTAGATTTAAATATAAGCAAGTGTTTTTATATTTCTTATTCTAAATCTTGTTCTCTTATACCCACTTCCTACCACATTTGTGGTTCTAGCTTATCTCATCGAAGTGAAATTACTGATCTTGGTGTGGTATTTGATTCTAAATTCTCTTTTCAAAAACATTTAAATCACACTATTTCAAAGTCTTGTTCCGTACTTGCGTTTATTCGACGTTTTAGTTCAGACTTTGTTGATCCATATACTCTAAAGTTGTTGTATACGTCTCTGGTGCGTTCCAAGTTGGAATATGCCGTCTTTATTTGGAGACCATATTATGCTTGTCACATTAGTAGGCTTGAACGTGTCCAGAAAGCTTTTGTGCGTTATGCATTGCGTTCTTTAAATTTCACTGATCCAATTCCATCCTATAAAAGTCGGTGCTTGCTTATAAATCTAAAATCACTAGATATTAGAAGGACTATTCTCTCCATTACTTTCCTCTTCGATTTGATAAATGGGGTTATTGACTCCTCATCGCTACTCGAGAAAATCAATTTCAATATTCCTCAGCGAAGTTTACGGAATCATGATTTTTTCTGGTTAGGGATGGCAAGAGCTAATTATGCTTCCAATGCTCCGATTTCTAGAACTCTGGGTGATTTTAATTCGCTTTCAAATCATACTGGCCTGGATTTCTGTTCCACAAAAAATCACTTCAAATTGGTTCTAAATGAATTGTTGAACTAAATTCTTAGTATTAATCTGATCTTCTTCTGTAAATTATAAAAAATGTATTCTTTTTCTTTCATTCATTACAATTGAAACTAGTTAATTATAAGTTTAATTTTACTTTGATTAATTTATTCAGCATTAATCTGTTTTCATAGTCTGTAAGAAATACTGTATTTTTAGACTATTAATTAATTAAATAAATAAATAAATAAATAAATAAATCTTCTTCAACTATCTTTTCAACATAGATATTAGACAACTCATTTCCTAGTGTTTTATTAAGTTTTACGTATACTATGTCTCCTACATTGTATGTTTTATGCTCCGTATTTTTATTATGATATTTATGATCGTCCCTTTGCTTTCTCCTTATCCTATCCTCAATATCCTTCATCACTATTTTCCTGTCGTAAATTACTTCTATTGGCCTACAGTCCGTTACCGAGTGGACTGAGTTGTTATAATTAATTGTCGCTAACAGGATTGCTTCTACCACATTACTAGTGTTTTTTTCATGTTTTATATACCTGGCTATTTCCGTTAATGTGCTATGAAAGCGTTCTATTTGACCGTTAGATTTGCTGTGGTAGGGTGGCACTTCGAACTGTTATATTCCGTGATTATTCTTTTAATTGTTTCTGATTTTAATGCTGGTTCGTTATCGCAAGTCAAAGATTTTGTATTAGGGAATATATTTAGGATTTCCATTAAACCCACTTTAATGTCGCGAATTGTTCTGGTTTCCAATTTTTTTACAACCGCAAATTTTGAAAATTTATCAATACACGTTAAAAATGAATTTTCTGCTGTGGAGTAAATGTCTATGTGTAATATTTCTCCGGATCGTGTTGGAATCGGCGTTGCTTCGATTGTATGATTTTTTGGTTTTCTATTATATTTGCAAATAAAACACGTTTTACATGATTTTATTAGTTCGGTCAATCTTTTCCTTATATTCGGAAAAAAATAATCCTTTGTTATTTGTTTATGGTTTTCTTTAGCGTTCCTGTGTGCTCTGTTATGTTCATTATTTAAAATTTCCTCTTGATCATCCTTATTCGTTACGTCTATTACAAATTTTTGCGTATATGCAAATTTAACCCCCTGAAAATTGTTTAACAGTATTTCTTGTACCTGTCCCAAATAACATTCATCGCAATAAAATGCGTTTACCACATCAGCTTTTATAGTTTCCCTAAGCAATTTTATCAGGCCCTGATCGTTTGTATAACTTATCTCATGCCGCGTATACCTCTGAAACAATATTTTTGATTTTTTCCTGTCTTCATCGCCTCTGGTAATTATAATTTGATTCCTGAAACTGTTTAAACAAGTTTGCACTATTTTAATGGTGGCCGTTAAAGATAGCTGCGAATGTGAGCCAGATTCAGATAAATGATTTAGAGTTTGTCTCGATAAAGCGTCCGCCACCAAATTTTGCTTTCCAGGTTTGTAAAAAAATTTGGGAGCGAACTCTTCTATAAAAGCGCGCCATCGCTTAATTTTGGAGTAGGATTCTTGTCCGACATTGAATATGTTAAAGGCTGATGGTCGGTAAAGATATTTAGTCCTTTACAACCATATAAATAATTTCTCAAATTCTTTATGGCCCATATATTGCCAGTAATTCTTTCTCGTTAACCGCGTAGTTGGATTCTGTTTTGGAAAGTGTTCGCGAAACAGATGTAATTGGTCGGTTGTTTTGGGATAATACTGCACCAATTGCCTGAGATGATGCGTCAGTTGTTAAATCAAAGGGCTTACTGAAGTCCGGGTACAACAGGGTTACCTGTTTTGATGTAAGAATTTCCTTTAACTTTTGAAATGCTTTACTTCCCTCTTCGTCTAGTTCCACAGGAATTTTTTTTGATTGGTTCGCACTAACATTGCCATTTTCACCTCTCAAAAATTTTTTAAGAGGTTTCGGGATGCCGGCATAACCTTTTATAAATTTTCTATAGTAACCTGTCAGCCCGAGGAATGCTCGGAGGCTCCGAATTGTTCTTGGTTCCTCATACTCGAGAATACATTTAACCTTTTCTGGTGAAGTTTTTAACCCCTCTTTGGATACAACGAAACCCAAAAACTCGGTTTCCTCTTTAAAAAATAGCGATTTTTCTATGTTTACTTTCATGTTTGCTTTATTTAATAAAGCTAGAATTTCCTCAATATGCCTTAAATGATCGCTTTCATTTTCTGAAAATATTATATTATAATGTCATCCACATATACGTGACATGATTTTCCAATTTTTGGTCTTAATACATCATCTATTGTACGTTGAAAAAAAATAGGCCAAATGTCATACGACAAAATTCGTTTTTTCCATTATATATGCTAAAAGCTGTTTTTTCCTATATTTTTCATGTAGCAGGATTTGATGGAAACCCGCTTTAAGGTCTAGTGTGGTGAAATATTTCGCCTTGCCTAAATTAGATAAAATAACTGAAGTTTCCGGTATAGGATAAAATCTATGACCAATCTTTAATTTTTTTGGCCATTATCGTCTATACCCTTTTTGTCAACTACCCATACTGGGTTGTTATAGGGCGACTTGGAAGGTTGTATAATATAATACCGTTCCCTAACAATTCCTTGATTTCCTTATTAACAAATTCACTTACCGCCATTGGGTAAGGATAACTTTTACTGTAAACGGGGTCGTTCGTCGAAGTACTTATAGTTGCTACTACATTTGTGTTATACGCTAACTTAACATTTGGGTCTGCGAAAACTTTCTTATTATCGCTCAATATTTCATAAAACTTAGCCTTTACATATGAAGGCTCCAATTCCAATTGATTCACATCCGCGCAACTTTTAAATTTTAACGGTTCTATGCCGCTGTTAAAAGTAAGTATTTCTTTTTTCGCATCGATAATTCCCCCTATTTGTTTAATAAAATCGAATCCTATTATACCATCGAACGACTGAAGTTCGGGTAATATAGGTATAAAAATACGAATACTCGTTGAACACGTTCATCAGACATTTTTGATTTATAATCAATTTACTATTCACTGTCTTTAAGGTAAACGGTTTCTAAAGCTCCTTAACCCCCTTTAAAAATGTTGCATTCTTTATATAGTTCTTGGCACTACCCGTGTCCAAAAGAAATTTAAGCAGCTTACCATTTAAGTGCTTCTCAATATATGGCAGCCGCGATTCTAACCTAAAAAATTGCATTCGTCTGTTTCGATATGATTTATACGCAGTTGGTTATTGGGTGCTTGTTGTGTTCTCCCGGTAGGCCTGTTTTCATTATTAAAAACATTGAACCAGTTTCTATCCTGTATCCGGTTGCTAAAAATATTTGATCTGTTTATATTGTGACTATTCATTGTTCTATTTTGGGCAGAAGTATTCCCCGCTGCCCTTACAAACCGTCTGGTGCTTGGGTCAACCTCCATTGGCACTGGGGTCTGTGAATTGTCAATTTTTTTATTCGCTATATTAGATATAGTTTAGTAATGCAGAGAATAATTATATCTGTACATCCTATGATGGGAATTTTGAAAAGCATTTGCAAAAGCATATCGAGCATTATTTGATACGAGTTCTTGCGCTAATGCCAGAGCACTGGGCAGATTACGCGGTTTTGAAGAAAACAAGATATTACACAGTGGTTTATTCAACCCAGATATAAACACTCGAAGGGCGTCACTACCATATTTGACGTTTAGTGATGTAATAAGTTCGGAATTTCCGTCATGAGTCATTATCACTTTATTTATTATAAGGGTTAGTTTCTTCTCTACCTCCTCATAAAATTTGTTCACACTCATGGGTCCCTGTCTCAAAGTCGATAATTCTTGTTCTATTAAATCAGTGGTCGCCAACCTGTCGATCGCGAGCTACCAGTAGCTCGCAAAGGCAATTCTGGTAGCTCGCGCTGCTCACGTTGCAAAAAATCCAAAAGTCTGAAAATCGTACCAGTACTAGCAAATTTCAGAAATTTTCATAATAAATAGATAAACAGCGGCAACACTGCGGTAAGCGATTTCGCGCCGACAAACACGATGCGAAGTCGCGTCTCCGATCTAGGATCGGCTGGAACCGATTAGCGTGTTCGAGAATTTTTTGGCTTTATCTATACGCAATGCACGTCGACATTGCGCTCAGTTTAATACTGAACGGCATTATCAACGTTCTGCGTGCAGCGGTTGGGTTAGAGTTCGAAACATTATGGCAAGCAGTAGTAAGAAGGCGAAGACATACCATTTCCATTCGGAATGGGAAGAACAATACTTCTTCACAGAATTTAAAGGCAAAAGTGTTTGTTTGTTATGTAATACATCTGTGTCAGTTCCTAAAAAAGGAAATATTGAGAGGCATCATAAAACTGTACATTCGAATTTTGAGAAGGCATTCCCGTTAAATTCTGCCACCATAAAACAAAAAAATCCAGTTAATTGGACAACAGTCAATATTTTTGAAAACAATCGACAAAAATAAGGCTGCAACTGAAGTATCTTATCGTGTTTCCCAGATAAATGCACAAAAGAAAAAACCTTATGAAGACGGGGAAATCATAAAACAAGCATTTTTGGAAGCTGCAGATTCTTTATTCGCCAACTTTAGAAATAAAGACGAAATAGTGCCTGCTATAAAATCTATACAACTTTCTGCTAATACAGTGATGAGGCGAGTAGAAGTAATGAGCAATGATATTTTTTACAGTTAGATACAGTGACTTACATAACTGTATTTATTTTTCACTGCAACTGGATGAATCAACAGATGTAGTTGACACCTCACAGATGGCCATATTTGTCAGGATGGCTTTTAGTGGTTTTACAATTAAAGAAGATCTTTTGAAGTTTATTCCACTCAAAGGACATACTACTGGGCTAGAGCTGTTTTCTCATTTAAAAAATCTCATCTCTTCTGAGAAAATTCCAATATCAAAAATGGTAGGCCTGACAACTGACGGTGCTCCAGCTATGGTGGGTTGTGATAAGGGGCTCGTGGCGCTATGTCATAAGGATGAAAATTTTCCACAATTTCTTAGTTATCACTGTATTATACATCAGCAAGCATTATGTGGAAATTTTCTAAACTTGAACAACGTTATGAAACTGGTGGTGAAAATTGTGAACGAGATTAGAGCTCAAGCGTTACAAAGAAGATTATTTAAAACCTTGGCTGATGAAATTGACTGTCAATAAGGAGAGCTACTTCTTCACTCTGAAGTGCAATGGTTAAGCAGAGGACGAGTGCTCAAACGTTTCAATGATGTCCTGTCTGCTATACTCCAATTTTTCAAAGAACGCGATGAACCGATTCCTGAACTGGAAAATTCGACTTGGCTCAGAGATTTTGGTTTTCTTGTAGACATTACAGAGAAATTAAATGAGCTTAACTTGCAGCTTCAAGGCAGGGATAAAGAATTAGCGGAAATGATTTCTGATATAAATGCATTTATTACAAAACTTGAATTTTGGGAACAAAACCTAAAAAACCGCGATACTAAGCATTTTCCTATTCTTTCCGAAAAGATATCCAAAAGCTATTAGAGCCCTATGACAGTAAATATCATATGGAAATAGTTTCTAACTTGAAGGAAAACTTCAAAAATCGTTTCAAGGATTTCAGCAAAATTGCTTTAGTGACGCAATTTGTTGTTTCACCCTTCATGGACATTGATATACAACAGTTTGCAACTTGTGTTATGAACAACTTTGGCGAAGACATTGCTGTGACAGAATTGGAACTGATTGCTTTTCAAAGTGACTTGACTTTAAAATCTTTAGGTTCAAATACAAAATGTATATGGACTTTAGTAAGTAAAGATAAGTATTCAGTTTTATGTCGTGTTGCGTTGAAAGTGAACGCGTTATTCAGTTCAACTTATTTGTGTGAATCTTCTTTGCCAATATGAAATGTATTAAAAATAAATACCGCAATCGACTTACAGATATACATTTGGATAACTGTATTCGAATGACTGTATCAAATTATACTGCAAATATTAAAAAAATTATCGATGAGTCAGAATGTCAACCTTCTCATTAAATATGCTCTTTTTATCTGATCATATTTTATTTATATAATAATGTACTATTACTGTTTTTTTGTTTTTTTAAGTCGCTTGTGATTTGCCATTATGACTGCAAAAAATTTTGTTACGATTGATAGGTGTGAACATGGATGTAGTTATGCATTAGTATAAGCACTATAAGTCTAAGATGTATTATATATAGAACGTATATTAGTAAAATAAATACATGTATTGTATGTCGAATATAACTGTGTATTATTTAATTTATGTTGGCTTGTGCAAGTAGCTCGCTGTTTATTTCAAAATCTTGAAAGTAGCTCAACACATTGAAAAGGTTGGCGATCACTGTATTAAATGAATCGGGCGTTTATCCGAAAACGCGAAATCAAGTCTGGCTATTATCGCTTGAAAATTCAGTACCGTGTTAAAAAAAGCTAACACGGCATCGGCGCGACCTACAATTTTATTTCTTACAATTGCAATTGCCTGATAATATTTAGAGCTTCCTCCATAAGGTTCAAATAGTTTGTACGCCGCCTGCCCCCATGAAACATAACGCGCTTCATCACCGGCAAATTCAGGAAATGTCTTGACAATATCTAAAGGCTCTTCGCAAGTCACACCGGTAACTACTGAAATTGGTTCATATTCCTTTATTTGATTTGGTATTTCTAACCTGCCTACTCTTTCTGTTAATTCACTTATATTTGCTTGCAGTGCTTGTGTTACCTTATTTGCGAAGGCATCAAATAATTCTTTTATTTGCGTCTCATTCATTTTGAGCTTATTTCACTTTACCAAATGTAATTTTTCACTAATTGAGATTCACAATTTCTTGTTACAAATTCACTTTCTTAATAGCTAAATAAGAGCGTACAATAAAATCCACATCGTTGGCAGGAGTAAGTTGATTAAGGCTTCCTGATTCTCTTATGACAGGTCAGATGAGCCCCACGTTGGGCGCCAGTTGATTTAGTTTATTGGTTGGTTTATCTTTTGAATACACTGGGGGCTTCTAACCAATGCTTGCTGCTTGAGTAATTTCACAACTTCACTTGTTGGCTGCTTGAATCGTACTGAATTTTATTCAAATTTTATTTTGACGCTAGTCTTTTCAGATTTGCTTAAAACTAGGAGTACAATAAATGCTTGCTTAATTCTAAGAATACAATATTGTTTTCTTAATTCTAGGAACTTAGTTGCAGCTGCTCTTGCAGCCATAGCTGCTGCTGTCATTGCTTAACTCTAATGTAAACCAATATAGCATGGGAGTCAATTGTTGACTGCATGGGAGTCATGTGTTAATTTGCATATATCTGCAAGCTAAGAAACTTACTCTGAAATCAGATTGCGCCTTATTTGGAAGTTATTCTACATACATTCAGTCTTCGGATGAAGCTTATATGAGCTGTGCAAATATTGGAACTAATACTTTTCAGTCAATATGTATTTTTTTTTTTAATGTATGACATACTTTTCCTCTTGAACATTAAAATTCACATATCGAATAATAATGCACAACGTCATAGTAAAGACCTCAAAAGTTGGTTATGTAAATTATGAAAGAATTTTGTTCAGGCTTCATAATTCATGATTTTTGGCACAATGCTGTGCTTATGAATGTGCGCTGGATTTCTGAAGAAATTCTAACAAATTGTAATATTTTTGCTGTGGCAAGTTTATAAATTCACATATTTGTACTTGCATATGTATATAAATTCACATATTTAAATTTGCATATGCCATGTTGTTGTTCTTGTGTAGTGTAAATCCCCAGTCGTCTTCGTCTAGCTCATCTATCGGTAGGCCCAGGAAACTTGCTGTTTCGACAGCTGTTAGATGGGTGGGTTTGATGAGGCATGTGTGGTTAGTATCGTGCGGGGTGCCGGACATATGTTTACTATATCGAGGTCAATTCTGGATAGGTAGGAGTTCAACGTACTACAGTATCCAGAACGTAATTGTGACAAGGTTACGCGGAACTCTCAGGGAAGCTGGAGCTCTTCGTCTTCAATGGGTGGTAGAGGTGCCTCCTGACGTGCCTGGGAGGCGGCTCAAGCTCAAGCAGATGTCTACATGGGTGGGACCTACGGTAGCACCCTAACAGAAACTTCTTGCTGAGTAGTTTGATGTGGTCCCTCACAGGGAGCATATGAGCCTCGTCGTGTAGGTCACAGTCCGAATGACATTGTTTTATCAAATCTAAAGCTTCGTCCACTGCGAATCACTAGTTCCAGGCGACCAGACAGGCGCAGCATAGTTTAGAATCGGTCGGTCTATTGCCTTAAATGTCGATAGCAACATTTCTAATTATTATAAGACAAGTTGAGGATGACATACCATCTACGTCTGGTGCCAGCAGTAGACCCCCTCCCTCACAACAAAATGCTTGGGAAGTAAGAGCTGCCCTGTCAGAAGACAAGCTGACCTTGCTGTCCCCGTCACTCCAGGTGGCACGGGAACTCCGAAAGGAGAAACACCCCCACCAATGTCGGCAGCATCGGACCACATGGCTAGCCAATGGCTTCTGATGTGAGCCCTTCTGGCAGTATCCCTGCCCCGGGTAGTACCCACCCCCGGAAGCATATAAGTGCGTCAGAAAGGTACTATCGTACCAGGCGATAGAGCACGGAGGAACAGTCGGACTCCAAGGCGTGGGCTGAAGCCTTCATTACCGAACACCGGGAGAAGGCCAAAATAGACTCCGCACAAGGCAAGCGCAAGCTATTGAGTGAAGGGACATCGGCTGAGGCCAAACGAACTAAGGTTCCTGATAGGAAATCCAGGACCTCCACCCAATTGTTCGGATGGGATGGTTTCAATCCCGCGTCAAATTAATAAGGTGCGCTGATCAACGTTCCGCGAACCTCCCCCTCAAAAAGCCCCTCTGCAGAAAATATGACTTCATCTGCGGAAGCGGACGAGGTTGTCACAGATAACGATGAGGTGGTTTCCAACTCCGGCATGGTAGGCGAACTCTTCGAAAGGGTTACCTTCGAGGACATGGAGGGGGAATACTCCGATCTCTCTGCTATGGTGAATGAGGAGTCTCTCCCCCCAACATCCGATGAAGAGAACGCAGACCAAACCGTGGTTGGTTGTCCTGCAATAACGAACAAAGGCGATGGTGAGGATTGTACAAATCAATCTTCCCCACAGTAGGGCGGCCTTAACCACACTCATCCTCCGTCTCGCAGAAAGAGAAGAGGATATGGTGCCCCACCAAGAACAATGGGTTGTAAAAGATGGGGTTTGCGGTTTGAGCAGTAGAGAAAACAAATTGGTTTATGTCACTGACAAAGGTAAACCCAGGTCGTGCATACTAGCAAAGAAATGTATTAATGTATATTTACTAATACAATTTAGCGATGCGGACAACGTCATCACCTCGGTGGAGTCCAGCGGAAGGACGATATGGCTTGCCTCCTCTTATATGGCACACGACGCAGAGCAACCTCCTCCATCACCACTCATAAGAGACGCAGTTCAGTTGAAGCATCGAGGTGGGGCACCCCATTCATACTGGGAGCAGATGCTAATGCACATCATTATGTCTGGCTCAGCTCAGACACAAACGCACGTGGTGAGTACATCTTTGAATTCATTATGCGCAACAATCTTTATATTAGTAACCTTAGAAGAGAATGCAGAACTATGTATAACGAAGCGAGTAGAATCAACTCGTGGGACAGATACAAAGAATGCCAACGTAGATTTAAGTATGCCAAGGGCAGCAAAACCGGTGTCTTGAAGAGACTTCTGTCAAAAGGTAGAAAGTGTTTCGGAGACCAGTAGACTCCGGAAAGTAGTATCAACAAGTCCCAGCAACCCTAGCTACCTCATAAAAGAGAATGGCATTTGGACAACCAGCAGTGAAGAAGCACTAGAATTCCTACAACATAAAATTTGCCATTGGCAGCTTCAAACCTTACAAATCACCGAAAAGAGATTGCACCTACACTCGCCTTAATTTTTGAGGCAGCGATACGTCTTAACTATATCCCCAAGAAATGGGCAGAAGTAAAAGTGGTATTCATTCCCAAAGGAGGGAAAACCACACATACGAAACCGAAGACTTCAGGCGAATTAGCTTATCATCCTTTTTGTTAAAATCTTTCGAGCGGTTGCTAGATGTGCATATCAAAGGAAGGATTAGCGACAAACTATCACCTTCCCGACATGCATACAGCAAAGGCAAATCAGTGGAAACAGGGCTCCATGAGCTAGTTCACACAGTCGAGAAATCACTTCACTACCAAGAAATTACCCTCGCTGCCTTTTTAGACATCGAGGGTGCTTTCAATAACATATATCCGGAAGCAATTACCACTTCGCTAACGGAAATGGAAGTAAGCAATGCAATAGTCTCGTGTCTCGCAATAGACACATTTGTTAAAAAATTTCCGATCAGGGGTACATCCCAAGGTGAGGTAATTTCTCCACTTCTGTGGAACCTAACTGTCAATAATCTTCTACAAGAACTGGAAAAAATTGGAGGTAAAATAATATTTTATCATATGCCGATGATATTGCAATAGCAATCTCGGGGAAACACCTTCCAACATTATGTGACCTCCAACAAAGATCTCTCAACAGACTATCACTTTGGTTTAAAAGTCCAGGACTAGAAGTAAGTCCGGAAAAAACGGATTTGATACTTTTTAGTAGGAAACACAAAACACCTGCTCTTCAAGAAATATTCCTAGGAGGGAAACCACTTAGAGTAACAGAAAGGGCAAAATATCTAGGCTCACAGTCGCAGACAGAGCACGCAAAGCTATGACCGCAATGTACTCGCGCGGAAGGCTTATTGGGAATGGTGCATTGGCTCTGCACAGCAGTGGTTAGGCCAATTCTCTACTATGGTATTGTAAAACGGTGGGATGCCCTTCAGAAGGGTGTGAACATCAAGAAACTTGACAAGGTTCAAACACTAGCATCTGTTCTGATAACCGCTGCCATGTCAGCCACACTTATACTTGCCATTACATCGTTTACGCCCGTGTGGAGTTGCCTGATCTTCCATCGGACGCGTCCCAGATGGTGGATAGGGAAGCCCTGGCATTACACGAGTGGTCTTCCCTGATGGGGTGGGTTCAACACTCGTGTGATGACTCAAAGTTGCCATAGAATCAGAGTGCCATCCGCAAACCAAACTGGCTAGGGAGGAGTCCCGAACAAAAACCATCCTTGGTAATGGAAAATACACAGGATATTACTCCAGGTGGAATCCACACAAGTGGAAATCCACCCGCTTCGGCGGCAGGGGCATGGATTCTGGACGCCCCAACCATTACCCAAGTCTCTCAGCTCTACGAGCGAGAGCGCATCCTGGAGGAGACGGGGGTTGCTATCGCAATCTCCTCTCTTTCAGAGTCTGAGAAACGTTTCCCTGTTTCGGAGGGCCTGAGTTGTGAAGTCTCTTCGGCGGCTGCACGACCTCCCAAGCGGAGAAGGACGGTGGTTGAAAGTAGCACACCTCCTTGCCCTGCGGTTGCCGCCAATGGCCGAGCCACGACCCCCCAAGGTATGAACGCGGTCTTGACGCCAGTCAATGTGGCGGGAAAAGGTTCTGCTGAGCCGCGTCCCTCTCGGTGCCTCGACAAAATGTCCAGCACAGCTGTCTGCCCGGCGAAATCTTCGTCCGTGGAGGATTGGGAGCACATCCAAGGGTGCGGCCAAGCCATCCTATAGCGAGAAGGCTGCTGGCCCACGACCCCTGGCTTTGATTGGAAACTGTGGCCTGACCATCAGCTGACTGATGCAGAAATCAAACACTGCGAAAGTAGACTGATGCGTCATTGTCTCCGGTCCTGAAGCCAACGCGAAAGTCTATGAGACAAAGGACGGCACCATAAGGATGACGTGCGCGTCTCTGGCCAACTTCGAGTGGATCAGGACCGTAGTCAATAACGTGCCCCCCATGGGGACCACTCGCTTCGCAGTCTAAAGCAAGGTCATCTGTTTGATTCCGGATTCAGACCTGTCTACGGCGGATGTCCTATCCTGTCTACGTGCTCAGAATCCGGGCATCAACACAAGGCTTTGGCGAGTCCTCTCGTGCACCAAGAGCCAAAACCGGAAGGGAAAGAAAGGGGCTGCTCTTGTGGTGCGAGTGGATGAGGCCAGTGTTGATGTCATGGGCTCACGGTACTGAAACCGTCTGAGTCTCTTCTTTGGGACGGTCAGCTTCCATGTCTTTCCCAAATGATTGGCTCGGACGGTTCCTGTAGCTACCGTCCCTTGACGGTGACGCAGATTAGCTTGCAGCATTCCAAAGCCGCCACTGCACTACTAAGTAGAAGTCTTACCCAGCTGCACACATTACCCCACATAACAGCAGTGCAATAGCCCTGGGTCTTTAGGGGCCGTCTCTGTGGCTTAAGTGCGCTGAAAGGGGCCACGTTAATATATGACAGGAGTTCGAGTAGACCTAGGACCGGTCTTATAGTATCATCCCATCTCACTGTGACGGGTCTTGAGCAATTCTGTTGCCAAGACCTGGTAGCGGCTGAGGTGTGTTACAGAGGTAGACGCGGATGGTCGAAGTTTTTGATTGCATCTGCTTATTTTCCTTACGATGCTCTGGAAGGGCCACCACCCGGGAAGGCCACTAGTCTCGTGAGGTTCTGTGAGCGGTGCAATCTGGGCCTCATCCTATGTTGCGATGCTAATGCCCAGCATACAATCTGAGGCAGCAGCAAGTGCAATGGACGGGGCTCTCGACTATTCGAATTTATCGCGTCCTCTTGCCTAGACATACACAACAAGGGCTCAGAGCCAACGTTTGTAACAGCTAGCTCCTGCTTTCTAATGATTGATCTAGCCCTATCAAACTGAAAACTTGGGTGGTCAATCAAGAACTGGAGAGTCCTTGCCGAAGATTCGTGCTCGGACCACAGCACAGTGGTTCCGCCATAGGACATTGAATGAAAATAGTCATGTTAAAATTATGTAACAATATTTAGCTAAATGTTAGTTCATTAGTCATAGTAACTTAGAGTACAAACGAAATTGCAACTGTACAAACAATTCACTTATAATTGTGCCTCCAAAGTAAGAGAATTTGAAAAGTGATAGTTAGCGTGGTCTCTGCTCCTACTTGCGCAGTTTTGGGAAGTGTTATTTTTCTAAGCATTACTGTGTTTATGACCTGTTGTACAATGGAAATTCAAGTTGAAGGTATGTACGACATGTTAAACGTTTTGTTATCTTTTTTAATTATTATTTAATAGGTTTTCACACCGTACCAAATACGTACTTTAAAATTTGCCGTTTATTTTTTTTATAAGAAGTTTGTAAAGTTTTAACTAAAATCGCACGAATCTGCACAAATGAAACATACATTAAAATATTCTTACGTATGTCCTCTTTAAGGAAAAATAATTTCCAGCTGCGATGACCTGCGATTGCGCTTGACATAGGGTCTAATCTGTACCTATGTGTAGGATTTTGAAAAATGTGATTCTACCAAGATTGCTAATAAAGACTTTTTTTTGTTTAAGGTGTAAATTTGAAGTGTTCATTTATGCGCATGCATATTCTGGACACGTGGTTATGCTACAATATCATTAAAAATGATGTTGATAGATGTCGCCACGTACTGAAGAACATAATTCAAGCTTTACCAAACTCTGAGAATTCAATCTTAGAAGACGTTGAAAATCGTGTTTCTTGGATCTGTTCACGGTTTTTTCGATACTGGAAAAAAGTGCAAAGATCAAAGTGCAAAGATAGAAACCGAATTATGTGTGTTGAAAAAGCGGGAGTCGGGCGAGGTGACAAACTCTACGAATCCTTCTCCGAGCGAACACAGGCAGAGACACAGAAAAGATTTTGAGGATTGCAGCAAGAGGACAAAGCGTCGCAGGTTATCCGATCCAGCTAATGTTGATAGTTCCGCTATTCATACAATACTAAGTAATTCAAAGCAATCAAATTGAAATTCTTTAGAATTCAATACGGACGAAGTTTTGTCTCTATTTAATGAGGCAAAACTCACCAAACATCAGTATTTGTTATTAAGAGACTTTATTCATTCAAAATTGCCTAACGCTTTATCATCTTATACAAAAGTTCTTGACGCATAAAAACGGTGTTATTAGATTTTTTGAATACTTTATTCATGTTTCTTATAGAATCGAATTTAAAAGCAAGCACGTTCATCTGAGGAAAATCACTTTTAGCTAAGAGAAAGGAATTTGTTCAGAGGGAGTTTAGAGAACAATTAGACTTGATAGTTGACAAACCGCGAAGTGGAGAAAGTGGCACCTCTAATGATGGAAATACAGCACGAAAATGTTTCCTTCATTCAACCATATCATCCGAAATCACAGGAATAGACAAACACGTTATAGACAGATGTAGTTGTCTCCTACAATGTCTTTCATCTGGTTTTAAAATTAATTCGAATAAATTGAAAATATACGCACTAGACACTGCTAAAATTCTAGTTAGTAAATATTCATTATATAATTTACCTGCATCAGTTCATAAAGTGCTCATTCATGGGACGGAGGTGATCGATCATTGTTTATTATCAATTGGAGAATTATCAGAGGAGGCAGCTGAATCATGTAATAAATTAGTGAAACAATTCAGACGTGACAATACCAGAAAGCAGTCAAGAACTGTAACTAACACGGATCTTTTGCACAGGCTTCTTCTTAATTCCGATCCATTTATATCTAGTCTACGAAAATTACCATGTAAAAAGAAATCTATGATGTCAAGAGAAGTGTTAGATTTATTGAGTTAAAAGTTTTGTATTTCTAAGTACATTAACTTTTTTGGAAGTGAATATTTTATTATTTTCATAAATAAGAATAAGTTAACTGGCATCAAAGTATACTTTATGCTCATCCTTTCAGAATTTAATGTTTTGTTTCTATTATTGTTTATAATTTAAGATTTATGCAAAACTTTAAACGAAACAAAAAAATTTTATATAAAAAATGTGTGTACCTAATTTTCCTTTGACTTTTTATATTAATTATATATTACTTTATTATATATTATTATTATTATATCTTATATATATTTTTATTATATACACTACCGGTCAAAAGTTTGGGTTCACTTACATTATTTTGGAATTTTACACAATAAAGTCGGCTTATTAGTGGTTTTGTTTTTAAAACGTGCGTTCTGCTACTAGTTTGAGTTTAGGAGATTGTTATTGTTTACAAAGTGACTGTGGGAGACGCGTAGATCAAGCATTAACGGGTTATGACCTGCTGCATTCTGTCAATGCGTCTAGTGCCTATTACGCGTAACATCTTACTGCTGCAAAACTCGCTTCAAGAGTTATATTTCTAATTGTTGGTGTCATCTTTGTTATCAAAAAGGTAAGTAAAACAATTTTTTGTATTCCAAAAAATAACTGTCTTACAACTACAAACTTACATACAAGTCGACGTTATACCAAAATTATCTTCTAATTATTAAAATTTAAATAAAACTACATATTTCTTGTTTTATTATTTAAAATGGGTCGGAAAGCAGAGCTTAGTGTAGAAACACGAGCAGTCATTGTAGCACTACATGGAGCAAGCTATTCAAAGCGAAAATTTGCTTCGAAATGTAATGTCTCTCAAAATGCTGTCATGAGAACGTTACTAAGAAAGAGCGATACTGGGTGCAATCAGAGTCGTCATCGTTCTGGAAAGCCTAAAACTTCGCCAAATGGAGAGGATAAGTTCATATGTGTTGTAAGCAAAAAAAATCGTTTTCTAACAGCCCCTGAAATTCGCGAACAACTCAATTCCTCGCGCGAGGCTCCAGTATCTGTTTCGACGGTACAGCGACGACTAAGAAACTACGGCCTAAAAGGGTGCGTCGCCGCCCAAAAAACTTTTACTTCGAAAGCAAAATAAAGTAAAGAGACTTAATTGGGCTAAAAAAC
Source organism: Anastrepha ludens (assembly GCF_028408465.1). NCBI lineage: Eukaryota > Metazoa > Arthropoda > Insecta > Diptera > Tephritidae > Anastrepha > Anastrepha ludens. The sequence continues at coordinate 63,114,087 of NC_071503.1, read as the reverse complement.
ATAAAGAGTGGACAACTGAACAATGGTATAAAGTCTTGTTCACGGACGAGTCCAAATTTGAAATTTTCAACAACCGACGCCGCCAACATATTGGCCGTTTGTCGGTAAACGCATGATGAACCAATGTGTTGTTCCCACAGTTAAGCATGGTGGAGGGTTAATGTTAGTCTAGGGATGCTTTGCTGGAGAAAAAGTTGGAAACATTGTACAAATTAAGGGTATCATGGACAAAAAGTCTACCACAACATACTTCAACGGCACGCTTTTCCGTGTGGGAAAAGACTTGTGGGCAGTGGATTCGTTTTTCAGCAGGATAACGATCCTAAGCACCCTTCAAAATTTTGCCAGGATTACATTGCAGCCAAAGAAAATCAAAAACAACTCAAATATATGGAATGGCATCCTCAGTCGCCGGATTGTAACCCCATCGAGTTCCTGTGGGACGAGTTGGTCAGACAAGTAAGAATATTGCAACCTACTAATACAAAACAACTTTGGACATTTCTACAAAATTGCTGGAATCAAATAACAGCAGAATCTTTGCGTAAATTAGTTGATAGGATGCCCAGAATATGCGATGCTGTAATACGAGCCAAAGGCGGATATTTCAAGGAAACGAAAATATGAACAAATACTTGCGGGTTTCTTTAAAAGTTAACACGTTTTGTATTAAACACAATTACTTTCTGTAAAATAACAATATTAAAAAATCTTTGACGAAGAAAATCATGATTATTTGAAATTTTTTTACAATTTTTCAAGTGAACCCAAACTTTTGACCGGTGTGTATATATTACTTTTTATATGTCTTAATGTTTTTTTAACAAATAAAAACATTTCTCAACTTAAAAACGTACTAAAAAGTCATTTATCACGCCAAAAGTTCTTATCACCGCTCTCTCTACGCGGCGGGACCACTGTGCACAGGTACATTGAGTTTCAGTGTGGCGAGGAGGCACAAATGTCATTGCCCTCTAGAAACCCCAGAAAAGCCGACTAGCAGAAGTTTAGGGAGGCGTTGCGGGACCTTGACGTAACGCCACCAAGGCTTCGAAAAGAACAGGCCATTGAGGCGGCTGTTGAACGCTGCCCTAACCGAATGCTTTGAGTCAATCTGTCCAATTCGACCTCTCCCTAACCGGACTCCCGTTCCTTGGTGGAATCGAGAGCTCCAGATGTTGAGGCGTGAGTCGAGAAAACTTCTAAACCGGGCCCTCAAGACTAACCTTGCAGAGGACTGGGAGCGATACCATGATGTTCAGAAGAACTACAAGAGGCTTATTCGGGAATCGAAAAGAGCCTCATTTAGGCAATTCTGCAGCTGTATTGAATCTCTGAGTGACACGGCGAAATTGGTTAGGATCCTGAAAAGGGACCCAACTGCAAAGCTGGGGTCACTTAGGAAATCTGATGACTCCTTCACGGAGCGGCAAAGTGAGCTTGCTGATGGAATCTCACTTTCCTGGTAATCAGATAAGCGTCAGCAGGCAACAGCCCTTATTGATAGCGGCAGTTGTCAGAGCTGTTACACCTTCTCGGCATGACTGGTTCGTTGCCAGATCTGTGGTGAATGAGACCGCCATTCGATTGGCCATTAAATCTTTTGGCGGCTACAAGTCGCCCGAAACAGATGGCATATATCCTACCATGCTGAAGGAAGGTGCAGAGTCCGTGACAGCAGTCCTGAAGAAAATCTTCTCGGCATGCCTGGCACGAGCTTACATACCACGCTCTTGGAGGATGGTGAGGGTCGCTTTCATCCCAAAGGTTGGAAAAGACGACTACACCAGCCCCAAAAGTTTTAGACCCATCAGCATGACCTCCTTCATGCTGAAAAGTCTCGAACGGCTGATGGAATTGCGCATATGTCAGAAGTCGCTGAAGGCTCACCCTCTGTATCCATTTCAGCATGCCAATCAGAGTGGAAAACCCTGCTAGTCGGCACTGCAAAACCTTGTTGCTAGGGTAGAACTGGCCATCGACAGGAGGGACTACGCTATGCCTTTTTTAGACATAGAGGGGGCGTTTGATAATGCCACTTTTGACAGTATGTGCAACTCTGCTAGTAGGCACGGCGTAGACCGGGTGCTAGTAAATTGGATTCGTTCGATGCTGGCCCAAAGAATCGTTTCGGTGCGAGCAACGGAAGATCTGCTGCTGTTATCTGGGGTTAATAGACGCTGCCCCCAATGCGGTCTGCTATCTCCATTGCTCTGGTGCATGGTAATCGATTCTCTGCTCACCACCTTAAACGATTCGGGAGTCTACGCACAAGTATATGCGGACGGCGTTGCTTGTTTGGTAACAGGCCCTTCGCTTACGAACATCTGCAGGAAAGTGCAGAAAACTCTGGATCGGATTGACACTTGGTGCTGTGCGAATGGGCTATCGGCAAATCCCGCCAAGACTGGTATTGTCCTCTTTACCAGAAGGAGGAAGCTTGATGGACTCGTTCTGCCAAAGCTAAGAGGAGTCACAATCCAGCTATCCAAGGATATTAAATATCTTGGAGTAATCCTCGATAGTAAGCTCCTTTGGAAATCACACGTTGAAACAAAGACATCCAAAGCACCGACAGTTTTCTGGCAGTGCAAAGGTGCCCTTGGGAAAACGTGGGGTCTCTCTCCTAGCAAGATCGTATGGATCTACACGGCTACGATAAGACCTATTATCACCTATGCATCAGTGGTCTGGATGAGTAGACTCTCCCTAGTGGGAGTCAGGAGCACCTTATCGAGACTACAACGCACTGTGGTCATCTGTTGCACCGGAGCTTTTCCGACTACTTCAGGCCCGGTATTAAATGCTCTGATTGGCTTACCACCACTTGATGCTTTCATCCAAGGAGAGGCCTTCAAGGCCATCTGCAGGCTGAAACACAATGGGAACTGGTACGGCCCTTGTCCGGTATTGGAACACAGAGAAGCCATGGATGTCGATCCAACGATTCTCTCCATGCCTCTTGACTCCATGCCATCAAGAGTCGGACTTGAAAAGAGATACAGTGTAGTGCTACCAGAGGCTCAGTTGCGGGAAGACTCAGAAAATGAGCCCGGCAAACACTGTTTTCGCATTTTTACGGATGGCTCCAGGACCGAGCATGGCTCCGGCTCTGGGGTCTACGTGGAATCCAGCGGGACCAAACTGTACTTTGCTCTTGGAATGCATGCATCTGTGTTTCAAGCGAAGGTGTATGCAGTTCAAGAAGCTATGAACTTGGTTGAGGAAAAACAATGGAGAGGCAGATCTATATGTGTCTGCAGCGACAGCCAAGCTGCGCTTATGGCCTTAGACAGCCCTCCAACCCCATCAGGGGTAGTCAAGTCCTGTAAATCCAGGCTGAACTATGTCGGTAGACATAATAGCCTGATGCTAACTTGGGTCCCGAGACACGTGGGTATCGCGGACAACGAGACCTCTTACTCCTTAGCTAAGATGGGCTCTGAGGCCAACTTCTTTCGCCCACAGCCCGTTTTTCCACTCCCTTCTGCGGCCATCACAGCCACGGTTAGCAAATGGGTAACTACCTCCCACAAGCGAGCTTGGTAGGCTGAGAGATGTTACAAATGGGCTTAACTGGTGTTACCTGTCATGTCCGATCGACTGTCGCAAACCCTTCTGTCATTAAGCAGAGGGGAGTGCAGACGGCTGGTTGGACTGATGACGGGCCACTTTCTGTGGGCGAAGCACATGGAAAGGTTGGGCATCTCAGACAGTGTACTCTGCCCAGCTTGTGAAGAGGAGGATGAGACGGCAGACCCCTTCCTGTGTGTCTGCCCCGCCTTCGCTCGAATCGGGTTTGAGGCCTTTGGCACTGATGTGTTAAGAAGCGATCATCTTGGCTCCTTGGTACCACAAGATCTACTCAGATTTCTTCGGAGATCGGGTAGATTTAAAGAAAATTAAAAGGGAATCCAAGTGTATTACAATGGACTTAATTAATGTCTGAGTGCTGCACTTCCTAGTTGTCCCGACAAAAAAACATCGTTTACGACCCTCCTACCCTCAAGGGAAGAGTGGGGACGGGACGATGTGAGGCAGGGCGAATCCATCCATGTATACACAGATTGCTCAAAGCTCGAGGGCAGGGTGGGCGGAGGTGTATATTCTGAACATCTGTGGATGACCTTCAGTTTTCGGCTCCCCGACTTCTGTAGTGTTTTTCAGGCTGAACTGATGGCAATAATAAAAGCCGCGACACTGATACAGTATTACGCGTTATCCGGAAATGATATCTACATTTTCACTGATAGCTAAGCGGCCATAAAATCCCTCACGAAACAGTCGACAACCTCCAAGGTAGCCATGAAATGCCGCACATCTCCTAACGAGATGGCTGAGTCATTTCACCTAAGGGTAACATGGGTTTCCGGCCATCGCGACATTGAGGGTAACTGTAGAGCCGATGAACTAGCGAGACTCGGCACTAAATTGACGGATGAGTACATAGATAATGACATAGGGAGACCCTTGCAAACATGTAAGCTACTCTTCCTTGAAGAAATTGTAAAGAAAGCAAACGAAAGATGGTGTAATGAAGCCACCTGCAAAATCGCCCATCAACTGTGGGCGACTCTAAATGCTAAACGCACAGAATCTCTGCTAAGCCAAAATAAACACAGTCTTAGCACATTGATCTCAGTCATAACGGGGAGCTGCCTAATAGGTAGACACGCCAAAAGGATAGGTGTGCAAACACATGACTTCTGTAGAAGTTGTCTAGATGACGAGGAAGAGACAATCTCGCACCTACTGTGCCACTGTCCTACTCTATCCAGACGCAGGTTTACTATTCTTGGAAGACAGTTTTTTTAGTGAGGTGGAAGATCTTAGTTCTACAGAAATATTTTAAAATTTTTGAAAAGCACACACTGGTTTTCGGAGTGATAGGGGCAGGCTCCCCACGCGGCATCACAATGGGCTATGAGCCTGAGTGTGTCCCATAGGACAACCGCCTCAACCTAACCTAACCTAACATTTCTTTTTCGTCGCCCCAAGTGCTACCGGCAAGTGATTTGAGGACCTTGTTGCGAATTTGGATTTTAGTGGCAATAGCGGTTGTATGTGCAGAGAAGGAGATCAAACTGTCGGAGGTAACTCCCAAGATTTCGGGGTTGTTAACAGTAGGTATTGGTCTGTCGTTGACTTTTACCTTAAGTTGCAGTTTGACCTCCTTTGTCCAGGTGGTGAAGAGAGTCGCCGTGGACTTCGTGGGGGAAAGTCCTGGGTTCTTCACAGTGAAAAAGCGGGAAAGGCAGGAGAGGTAGTCGTTTACTTTGGCGCCAGGCCATCAATGTCATTGCCCGATGCCATCGTGTAGTCGTTGGCGTAGGAGACCAGGGAGACTCCCTCTGGTGGCTGGCGGAGTTTCGAGAAGTGGAAGTTAAAAAGCAAGGGTGAAATGACACCACCCTGCGGAAGTCCTTGCTTTATTTTCCTCTGTTTAGAGATTTGGTCAAGAAATAGCACCTACAAATGTCGACCACTCAGATAGTTTGCGGACCACCTCTTCAGCCCTGGCGGGAGTGTCGACTGTTAAATGTCATCTAGTAGCATGGCGTGGCTGACTGTGTCGAAAGCCTTCTTTTGGTCCAGTGCTACCAGGTCATTCCTCTCGCAAGGGTGGTTTTGGTTGAGCCCGCAGTTGATTTGAGTGTTTATGACAGTGAGTGCTGTGGTGGTACTGTGGAAGGGCTTCAGGAGTCTTCACCACTGGAGGTGTCTTCCACCACTTTAGGAGTCTTCACCACCAAAAAGAGTTATCGGTCAATAAGAATACTCTTGGTTGGTTTCCCAGGTTTCAGTAATGGGAACACTCTCTCTGATTTCCACTTGTCAGGAATTACGTGAGTGGCTTTGGACATATTAAAAAACCCTTGTGAGGTACTCTACTTCCAGTGAACGCAGCTTTTTCAACATTAGCATGTTTAGTCCATCAAAGCCAATGGATTTTGATGATTTTATTTTGTGTAAGGCCCCTGAACTTCATCACTGGAGAAAGCAAATGGCGCACTGTGAGTTTGTGCAGCTGTCTGGTGGCACGACGCTTGGATCTATCGGCCGGAGGATGCTGTATGAATTGCTGGCTAAAATAGCTCAAGCATCTCTCCAGGTCCAACGAAGTGCAAGCATTAAAGGTGATATAAGGTGGATATTCGTTGTGCTTGGTCGGGTTCTGTAGGGACCTTACCGTAGACTAAAGCTTACTAAGACCAGAGGTGAAGTTACAAGTTTTCAGATTCTCTTCCCAGTCCGCTTATGTTGGATTACCAGTTGCCGAATCTTCAAATCGAGACCCTTTATGTGAGGATCTCCGGGATCGACTTAGCGTAGGTGGTTACGCTCGTTTGCTAGAACAGCTGCTTCAGGTGGGAAATTGGGACGTATGTCCCGGATACTTCCAGCGGGTTGAAGCGAGCCGCAGCAGCTGTGTGCACTTTGTGGAGTGCGCGTTCGCCTATGCACACATCGGTGAGGATGGGAAGAGCGGCGAAGGTGTCCTTGGTAAATTCCGCGAATCTGGCCCAATCAGCTTCGTTGAAGTTAATGTATGACCGGCAATCCGCGGAAACAAAGTCAGCAGCATCTCGATCGAGATGATAATGGGCAAGTGGTCTGATGCAAGCAATAGCATAGGCAACCAGGTTATGCTATTTATTATACCAGCGCTATCAATTGTTATATCAGGCGAGATGCTGCAATTTCCCACTTCCCTAGTGGAGGCGTCGTCGTTTACTGTGCTAAATGTCGAATCGTCTATCTGCTCTACCAAATACTATCCTTTACAATCGTTTGGTACGCAGCTGTCTTGATTCCATGTCGGCTCATTAAGTCGCTTGTCTCGTCTATCTTACTCATGAGTCCGTTGCAGTTTAGTTGGAGGAGCTTGAAGCTCCTCCGGAGTGTTGTCGTAACTTGGGGCGTGAGGGACGCGTGTGGTTGTCTGCGGTACGTTGACGGGCAGCTGCATAACAGGGGGCGGTTGCTGGTGCAGAACTCTGCAGTAGGGGGCAACGAATTCGCTTATCCCCTCACGGGTGGTGCGAAGGCCAGACCCCCGCCGAAAGTGGCACCAGCCATTGCAAGAATTGCACTTGACTGATATGCGGTTCCAAGTAACCTTGGTCTGACACACGGGACAGACTGTACGGGAACCAAGAGCTGCTGGTTCGTCCCCGCAGAAGGATTGGAGCAGGAAGACTGTGGGTCAGAGAGGGACTTGTGTTGCACCGGTGGGCTCCTTACCGTTGAAGTTTGATTAGTGGCAGATGAAGCCATTGAGGCAGAAGCCGCCTGGTGGCGGGAGCAACACGTGGCCTCATACCGTGTGGACCACTCCCTATGTGTTTAAGGCCTAAGCAGGTCTAGCATAATTGTTGTAGAAAAAATTAAAGTACATCTATATATATAAAAATTCAGCTGTATTTAGCGTTGTGATGAACTTTACGGAGAATGGCTGAACCGATTTTAACCAAACTTTGCCACATTGAAGAGACACATGTGGGGAAGGTTTGTGTTTTAAAATTTTAAGAATCGGATACCAGGGTCTCGAGAAATAGGCCAAAACGTGGACCTGGGGAACCCTAGGCTGTGTTTGTACAATATGAGATATGCTGATGATTTCTATAGTTCTATACTATTTTTCATACGGTTCCGTGACTAGGGTCTCGAGATATAGGCCAAAACGTGGACCCGGGTAACCCTGAGATGTGTTTGTACAATATGGATATCAAATGGAAGCTGTTGGTGAATGCTTTAGTACAGAGTATTTTTCATGCCGCTCCGTGACTGGGGTCTCGAGATATAGGTCAAAACGTGGACCCGGGTAACCTTTGGTTGTGTATGTATAAGTGCTTTAATACGGGGTAATTTTCATACCTATTGATGACTAGGGTCTCGAAATATATGCCAAAACGTGGACCCGCCGTGTCTTTGCACCGAATGAAACCAAACTTACACATTGTTAAGTAAGTATTGAAAATGGGTTTCGTAAAGTTTGGTTGTAATTCGGAACACCGGCAACGCGTACAGCGTTCTTTTGAACCAGCTATAATGTCGTTTACTTTTTTAACGCTTGAGGCGGAACTAAACTGTCAAATTGACAGTGTGAGTTACAATGTGTCAATATTTCTTTCTGATTTGGACGCCATAAGGAGAAGACGGAAGTGCAAAGTGCAAACATTTTTTGTGATTTTTTTTGGAGTGGATTTTGCAACAGTGAATAATTTCTTACAAAATTTGAGAATTTAATGTGAAATCCGAATGTTCAAATGAAATTATGTTTTGTGGATCTATTTTTTCGGTTCATATGCGATAAGCTACGATACACCATGAGTGAAAAAAATGGTAAAAAAAAGTGAAAAAACAAAAGAAATTGTTAAAGGATGAAAAAGAAGAGCACGAAAAATGCGTAACTTTGATGAAAAAATGAATAGTCTTATCATGCAAATTGTCAACAATTTTCAGAAGAAAAGAGATGATTTAAGAAAATCACAACAAAATAAAATAATCCTGACTTGGAAAACTGAGGAGTTGGGCTAAAATTGTGGACTTGGGCTTTTAAACACATATGCATCGAAAATATAATCCACAAAATTGAAAAAAAAACATGTTTTAAAATCTCAGAATACCATAATTACAATCATTTTTATTATAGTACAAATGTCAAAACAATCACGTAATCATATTGGTCGTTCGACAAATAATAATAGGCGCATGAGAAATGCCCGGAATAACGCGCCATCAGAAGAACGTCAAGAACAAAATGAAGTAGTCAAACGATTGATGAATAATGTTATCCAAGCAACTATTTTAATTGGCAAATTCAAGAATGAGGACGTTCTAATACCAAGAATTCCAATGATTCCACCTGAATTGCCGTTTGAATTCAAGCGTTTGCAACTGCTCATTCGTTTAGCATTTGCAATAACTATCAATAAATCACAAGGGCAAACTTTAGAAATATGCGGGATGAATTTAGAAGAACCAGTATTCAGGCATGGTCAACTATACGTTGGCTGTTCAGGTGTTGGGAAGCCAACAACATTATATATTTACTCAAAAACAAATAGAAAAACAAAATATATTGTTTATGCCAAAGTGCTTGAATAAAGAATAAAGAAATAAATAATATGAAAACCTTATCTTTTCTGTTCTAAACCATATCTATTCTATTTTAGTGTGCCCAGCGAAGCGGGCCGGGTTGGCTAGTATGTACATATATTTTTAATGGGTTCATAGGTAGCCTACAGCGTTAACATTTATATGTTTATAATCACAGACAAATTCTAATCGACGGCTACTAAATTTAAATAATTCAGTCCCTTTCCATTAAAAATGTGTGTGAAAAATGTGTCTGTGAGAATTAGTCTTCGTGGGGACTAGTCTTTGTCATTGAAACTTCTCTATACATTAACGTAATCTGTTTGCCTGCTCGAAGGAGAGGAAAAAGAGCAAACTCAGAAAAAAATTGTAAATAAAGAAAACAAATGCCACACACAAATCAAGCAGGCCACAGACGGGATAAAAATCGAAACAATCCGTTGCAACTCATTTCTCTACACACGAGTGGATTTGTTGATGATTTTAGTTTCATGGAGGAAAAAAAGTTGTTCAATTTGGGTGCAAGATGGGCTTTAATTTAAAGGCATGATGGGCTTTCGCACTTAAATTTATTTGTTATTTACACTTTCTATATATCCAAAGAAAAAATATAACGTATGTACATCAGTGCGGACGTGTTTTTTCTTACGCTCCAATATCTTCCATATATCTGTGCTTAAAGAAATAATAAAAATACAACATCCAGCGAAATAGACGCTTTAACCAAAATATTGCCGATCGCAATACAGTTCAACAAAAATAATCAAACTAAAAGAATAAATAAAACAAAAAACAAATAATAATAAAAACAAAAAAAAAATTAGTAATGTTTTATCCTGTTATGCCAGTAGAGCGAACACCACCTACACCGAGTTATGCTCGTATTGACAAAAACTCCCACGGGATAACAACAATCTCAGTGCGCTCTCTCAAACGTGTTTGCTCAGTACCCGTAGTCAAAAAATGTCAAGTGAGAATAAAAATGACTCCTGTCTTACCGCCTTAATAGGCAGTCAACAAACAAAAAACCCCGCATCACCTGTAAATCGAGCTGATACGCTACCTTGGACTGCTCAATGCACTACGCCAATCACTCTACTATCACCAACTACTTCTCTCTCCAACAAAAACAAATATACCTATACTATTCCAACTTAACACTCTGATGAGACATCCACTAAAGAGTGTACAACAACAAGAACAACACAAAGACAATGCATAACTACCGCAGTATCAACAGCCACAACAACAACCGTGTATACTACCACAACAGCGATCGCCTCCACAATTGCATCGCTAACAACAAACACGCAAGTACAATATGCAAATAATTTAAATTATACCTGTAAAGAGCATCTTAGTCAAAAAAGAAATCGTGAAACTCAATCACCAAACAAACAAACAGAAGAGCTTAAGAGCAGTAAAAAACATAAACCCAAAGCACAAAATACAACACAGACAACTCTAAAAGAGTACTGGCTGGGGAATCCAGCCTCTTGAAACAAGTTTACTCTCTTAGCGGACGACGATATATTAGAAAAACAAAGCGACAGTGAGACAGTTCCGAATACTAGCGAACAAACTCCACGCATCCAAAAACCTCCACCTATATACGTTCAGAATGTCGAAAATATAATAGCTCTAGCTGACGCGTTGAATTCGATACCAAATAAATTTTACGAAATGAAAGTACTTAGCTTAGCAAAAATGAAAAAAAATTCCAACAAAAAGAGTCTTTATACTATAAAAAAATGATAGAACTACTTAAACAAAAAGGAACAAAATACTACACGTTAAGACCAAAATATGAACGAGGATTTAAAGTAATACTACGTAATATGCACTATTCAACTGACGCAGAAGATATTAAACAACAACTAGCTGAGTTAGGTCACGAAATAACAAACATTCATAATATACAAATAACCAACTCAGAACGCAAAAAACAACCACTTTCAATATTTTCACTTGAGCTAAAAGCAAAGGATAATAACAAAGAAATATATAAAAACGGTGGTTAAATTTCAAGCGCCGATGTTGAATGTGAACCACTCCTAAACGTCAAGTTTGCTCTGCATTTCATTTGACATTTTTCAATTTCCGACTAACTCACTTTGAACCATGGAAAGATACGCAATCGAGCAACGCGTTAAAGTTATTCAGGCTTATTAATATATGAAATCAAATCAAAATGCATATTGCGCACTTCGTGAAGAAAATCCTCTTCAGTGATGAGGCATATTTTCACCTCAGTGGATTCGTCAATAAGCAGAATTGCGGCATTTGGGTGAATGATAATCCAAAAGTGACTGATTGGTGCGGAATAGTGTTCGCTATCGAGAGATGATAACGAACTTTTTATGGCCCGAATCGGAAGATATGAATGTGGACGATATGTGGTTTCAACAGGGCGGTGCCACTTGTCACACAGCTAACGAAACAATGGCTCTTTTGCGCGAAAAATTTGATGGCCGAATAATCTCACGTCGCGGCGATGTCAATTGGCCGCGAAGATCATGTGATTTGACCGTTGGACTTCTTTCTTTGGAGTTATTTGAAAGAAAAGGTGTACGTCGTTAAGCCAGCAACAATTTAAGAGCTAAAGGATGAGATAATTCGGCGTCATCGAAAATTTGGACCATCGGATGAAGGTGTGCCGCCGGGCGGCGGCCATTTGGCCGATGGTTTGTTCCATACGTAATTGAGCTATACCAATATTATCATAACAAAGAAAAATGATAATAATTTTAGAAAAAAAATTTATTTTATTCAAAATCAACACCAGCCCTTGAAACATAACCACCCTTTATAACTAATCTTCTACATTGCAAAATTAGTTTTGCACCACCCCGACAAAAAAGAATAGTACCACAATGTACAAACTGTCAAAGATACGCCATACGAAAAATTAGTGTCAAATAGACCCAGCGTGAGTAAAATGTGCAGGCAAACACAAAACAATTATATGTCCAATTAAAGACAATAATAAAAATAGCATAAAATGCATACATTGCGGTGAAAATCACACAGCAAACTACCGCGGATGTGCTATATATAAAGCACTAAAAGTCCAGAGATATCCGGCACTACGCAAAAATGGTATACAAAATAAAAAAGAGGTTGTCTGTAAAGTCGGTGTACTGACGATAGTTTAACGTGACAACGTCATCAGAAAATACTGATGTAATGGTTGCAATTTTCAAAACAAAATTTTAATTTTATTTGTTTGATAGATATTTTGTATGGCTATAGAGAAGGAGGTAAATGGAATCGCAATGGAATTGATCAAGTTACATTTACACAAACGTGAAAAATGACGAAACGTTTATCAAATTCATGAAAGATATGTTCAATTTCGATTGTGCATCAGACGTTAATAAGTCAACAACACGAAGAGGCACCATCATCGATTTGACTTTTTCAAGAAACATTACACTCGAAACACTCCCTTTCATATTTCCTACTTTTCCTCTCATCGTCCTATTCTCAACAGAGAAATGGTTCATTACCATGCACGCAGGAAGAAGGCATATGCAAATACAAATGTGTGAATTTATATACATATGCGCATATACATACATATATATACTCACTCAAGTAGGACAGAGCCAGATGTCGAACGTTGCCGAACGCGGGGGCCGATTGTGCTCTTTGTCGTTCGTTCCGCGCTCTCGCTTGCAGTTCAAGCACTTAGCTTACATTTGCTTGCGTACAGAATAGATTCGTACATTTGATATGTCCATATGACTTGTATGCATCTTTACACATAGATTTGTTCTTTTTGTTTGAAAATTGCTCGAAATTGAATATATGCATAATATAATAATGCATATATATAATAATATGCAACATATAATATATTAGTATACAACATATCTGATAAGATATGTGGTAAATATTACCATACATTTTTTCCTTCATATATACCTAATAATAAATTAATAATAAAAACATTAAAACAACAGGTATTATTAACAACTAGTCACTAATTATAAATTCGGTAAGGATGATGATGATACACTTGGTTTTATTTTAAATTCTTCAAGTAAATCAAATTAATAATAATCAATAAGAAGGCATATGCAAATACAAATATGTGAATTTATATACATATGCGCTTATACATACATATATATGCTCACTCAAGTAGGTGTGCAGATGTCGAACGTTGCCGAATGCGGGGGCCGATTGTGCTCTTTGTCGTTCGTTCCGTGCTTTCGCTTGCAGTTCAAGCAAGGTAACGACGCATGAGCAAGGTAACGACACATTTTTTCGTACGTGCAGCCGGCTAAATCGAATTATAAGACGTTATCACGTCAAAAGAACAAATGAATAATGAGACAATTAGTCCAGTCATCAGGTAGTTTGACCTGGAAAGTTTTGCGGGAGTTTTGAAACTGGAAAATTTTTATAGATTTTGGGATGCATTTTAATATGCGTTTTCGAAAAAAACTCATTCCCACACCACGCGTTTTTTTATCGTGGTGTCCCCTGTAGGCCTAATCCACATGTGATGCACACTTTCGAAAATTTAACGCAATGTCCTACGTTTTACCGTTCCTGATGGACCAGGCGGTGCGAGTTCGTCTTGGGCACCGATCAAGACGTCGCAGACTGAAATCTCGTCCGCACGCCTAAACGATTGCTCTAAAATAGTCGCAGTTTCTACTTCTTCATCGTAATCCAATTCCACTTGCGAATTTTTACAAGCACCACTACAATTTGTGCATATAACGGAGCACTTTAACCCAGCTTTTCTGCATCCACAGGCTTTCTACATCCCTTTTTACATTTACAAGAAATAAGTTTTAACAAGGATTCTGGAGCTGGCGGCTCGAGTGTCGTGACAGGAACTAACCCATTTTTGTTTCTGTTCCATCCCCATTGCTCTGCATTTTGTTCATTCCCGTAGCACTGCTCAACCTGGTGATAGGTTCGGAATGAATGCTGTCGTGCTGCTGCCTCTGTTGGTGGCAGGGACGCAATATTAAATTTACTTTTAAATGCTGATTTTGTGAAGCCTGCATATCTGTACTCATTTAAAGACATGATTTTCTTACTTTTCACATCATTGTAACCGTATAATTCAAGAAGAAAACGTTCTCCTGCTTTGGCAATAATCTCCAGATCGACATTTGGATTTTTAAATACCTGAATAGCCTTTTTTAAATTAGGATTTTTTCGGAGTACATTAATGAATTTAATTTTTCGTTGATAAAAGAGTGCACATGTTGTATCACAGCCACTGAATGCATACAGAAGTAGAATATGATCTGCAGCTGTTTTATCTATAATACTTTCAGTGGAATATATTTGTTGGGTAATTTTACCTTTTCCGGGTTTGAGAAAGTACACGTTTGATCGCGTACATAGAGCTGTCAAAAGAATAAGAAGATCTATATCTTCGCCGACCACTATTACGGGGTCGAATGCTGGTGAAACACGTATTGCGGTATTGATGATTGGTGTATCCGCATCTTCCGTGGCTTGTCAGACCATGAAATTCTCAGCTTCAAATTTTGTTTTCAACATTTTAAAGAGGCGGTTCTTGCTCGCATCATTTCCCAGAAATTTATCTTGTGACACAGTTGGAATCATTGTCTCATCAAAAAGTATGTCTACTGAAGCAGTTATTAGTGATCGTCGGGATCGCTCCGCAAATTTAGTACTACAGTTTGCAACATTTTCAGGATATCCGTCAAATACAATTATGGCATTGGATTTATATTTAGATCGAACGTACGTGATGTAGTTACTGGAAATAGATGAAAATGGTTCACCGTGATGCCAAATGACTCGATGTAATAAGTGCCCTCCGTCGATGACATACATTGCATCGCCAACATTTATGGCTCCAGAATGTTGCTTAAATGCCTTGTACATTGAAGATTTAACGCATTTACGCATGCATTCGAGGTCGAGAGAGAAAGGGACCCTTCAACAAAGGCGACACATTACCCTTATACCTGCTTTTCTATAATCTGCTATAGTAGAAGATTATTGTAGAGAAATACACAAAAAAACGTGGTGGTGTTGGTGAATATTACTTGGGGCGCTCGTACGCCAAAAACTACAAGTATAGATTTTATATTGTAAAAAAATCGTAATGACATAAAATGTAGGAAATTATCTCTAGTTTAATTTTGTAACTGTTTTAGCCGCCGTTTTTTCAATATGGCGGCGCTAGCGTCGCAGATACGAGGTGGCAAAGTTGAAATTCGAAAAGAGCATGCCAAAATCTATAAATATTACCTAGTTTGAAACCTCCCGCAAAACTTTCCAGGCAACTCCCTTTTTTTACCAAATGACTGGACTAAATTGAAACAAACGCAAATACAACTCGAGTGGTGCCCGGCATAATATACGCCCAGGCAACAACAATCAACACAACACCAAAAGAACCAAATCAAACAAAAATAACAGCCCACATGTTCCCAAAAATAACGACGATATGATCGAACTAAAAGAAATGATGAGACAATTAATAACCCAAATGACAAGTATGATGAACATACTAACACTGCTCGTTATCAAACTAGATGAACGAAAGAAATAAAACAAATTTAGCTATATGGAATGCAAATGGACTTGCTCGCCACGTTCTGGAACTTAAATCATTTTTAATAAATAAATCAATCGATATAATGTTGATTTCTGAGACTCATGCCACTGACACAACTTTTGTTAACATACCGAACTATAATATACATTACACAAATGAACCCGACCACAAAGCACAGGGTGGGACAGCAATTATTATATTATCAAAAGAAATATTATATACATTGAACTGGAGGTATACAGAGAAAAAAACATCCAAGCCACCACAATAGCCATAGAAGACACAAAACGGCAAATAGCAATATCTGCAGTCTACTGTCCCCCCAAATATAACAACACAAAAGAACAATACCTGCATTATCTAAAATCGCTAGGGAATCGTTGCTTAGCTGGAGGAGACTACAATGCTAAAAACATACCTTGGGACTTTGGGGGTAAAGGTTAACAAAAAAGGGAGGCAATTATTTGAAGCCATTAGAAAAAATAATAGTCGGTTTATTAGCACAGGTGGGCCAACCTACTGGCCAACAGATACGAAAAAAAAACCGGACTTAATTGACTTCTGCATAATTAAAAATCCCTACTAATATTATAAATGTGAATGTAAGTTTGTTTGTTACGCTTTCACGCAAAAACTACTTAACCGATTATTATGAAACTTTGTACACATGTTTTTGGAGGTGTTAGAAGTAATATAGGATACTCTATATATATAAAAATTCAGCCGTTTTTCGCGTTGTGATGAACTTTACGGAGAATGGCTGAACCGATTTTAACCAAACTTTGCCACATTGAAGAGACACATGTGGAGAAGGTTTTTGTTTTGAAATTTTAAGAATCGGATAAGGGTCTTGAGAGATAGGCCAAAACGTGGACCCGGGTAACCCTAGAATGTGTTTGTACAATATGGGTATCAAATGGAAGCTTTTGATGATTTCTATATTATAGAGTAGTTTTCATACCGTTTCGTGATTAGGGTCCCGAGATATAGGCCAAAACGTGGACCCGGGTAACCCTAGGATGTGTTTGTACAATATGGGTATCAAATGGAAGCTTTTGGTGAATGCTTTAGTACAAAGTATTTTTCATGCCGCTCCGTGACTGGGGTCTCGAGATATAGGTCAAAATGTGGACCCGGGTAACCTTTGGTTGTGTATGTACAATATGGGTATCAAATGAAAGCTGTTGATAAGTGCTTTAATACGGGGTAATTTTCATACCTATTGATGACTAGGGTCTCGAAATATATGCCAAAACGTGGACCCGCCGTGTCTTTGCACCGAATTAAACCAAACTTACGCACATTGTTAAGTAAGTATTGAAAATGGGTTTCGTAAAGTTTGGTTGTAATTCGGAACACCGGCAACGCGTACAGCGTTCTTTTGAACCAGCCATAATGTCGTTTACCTTTTTAACGCTTGGGGCGGAACTGAACTGTCAAATTGACAGTGTGAGTTACAATGTGTCCATATTTCTTTCTGATTTGGACGCCATAAGGAGAAGACCTAAGTGCAAAGTGTAAACATTTTTTGTGAATTTTGAAAAATTTGAGAATTTAATGTGAAATCCGAATGTTCAAATGAAATTATGTTTTGTGGATTTAGTTTTTCGGTTCATATGCGATACGCCATGAGTGAAAAAAATGGTAAAAAAAAAATTTAAAAACAAAAGGATGTTAAAGGATGAAAAAGAAGAGCACGAAAAATGCGTAACTTTGATGAAAAAATTAATAGTCTTATCATGCAAATTGTCAACAGTTTTCAGAAGAAAAGAGATGATTTAAGAAAATCACAACAAAATAAAATAATCCTGACCATGTGGACTTGGGCTTTTAAACTCATATGCATCGAAAATATAATCAACAAAATTGAAAAAAAAACATGTTTTAAAATCTCAGAATACCATAATTACAATCATTTTTATTACAGTACAAATGCCAAGACAATCACGTAATCACATTGGTCGTTCGACAAATAATAATAGGCGCATGAGAAATGCCCGGAATAACGCGCCATCAGAAGAACGTCAAGAACAAAATGAAGTAGTCAAACGATTGATGAATAATGTTATCCAAGCAATTATTTTAATTGGCAAATTCAGGAATGAAGACGTTCTAATACCAAGAATTCCAATGATTCCACCTGAATTGCCATTTGAATTCAAGCGTTTGCAACTGCTCATTCGTTTAGCATTTGCAATAACTATCAATAAATCACAAGGGCAAACTTTAGAAATATGCGGGATTAATTTAGAAGAACCAGTATTCAGGCATGGTCAACTATACGTTGGCTGTTCACGTGTTGGGAAGCCAACAACATTATATATTTACTCAAAAACAAATAGAAAAACAAAATATATTGTTTATGCCAAAGCGCTTGAATAAAGAATAAAGAAATAAATAATATGAAAACCATAACTTTTCTGTTCTAAACCATATCTATTCTATTTTAGTGTGCCCAGCGAAGCGGGCCGGGTTTGCTAGTATGTTATATAAAAGTCTGACAATAAAATCATGTTTAGAGCTATATTCAGACCATTCGCCATTAATTATGACCTTACTTGGACCAAATGAAATAAAACAATCTCTGGGCCTATATAGTTCTAGAACGAATTGGACTAATGCTTGTCAAATATTAAAACAAAAACTCAAAATAAATATATCACTGAAAACTCAAGATGAAATTGACTCCGCCCTTGTATATTTCAATGATAGCGTAATACAAGCACTTGCTTCCTCTACACCAACACCGAAAATGACAAATAAAGAAAATATCCCAACTTACATTAAAGAGAAAATCGGCGAAAAAAGAAAACTCCCCAAAACATGGCAACCAGATAAAACCACACTTAATAAGGCGACAAATGAGCTAAAAGCATTACTTACAAAACACAAGGAGAGTAAACCTCGAAATTATGTGGCACACCTGGGAACAGCAGCATCTACAAATTACTCCTAATGGAAAGCAACAAAACACGTTAATGGCGCTGTAATGCATAAACCTCCCATCAAAACAGAAGCCGGCACATGGGCAAAAACAAGCAAAGAAAAAGCCGATACCCTAGCCAAACACTTCTTAGACACATTTACTAGCGAAATGGATAATCAAAACATTAACATTAAATTTATTGACATAATAAACGTTCCGCAAATCAAAACAAGAAAAACCAGCATAAGCGAAATTAAAAATCAAATAAGACAGCTAAACGTTAAAAAAGCTCCAATATATGATTTAATAAATGGAAAAATTTTAAAAGAGTTACCTGAAATAGCATTGCAATTCGTAAAAAATATACTTAATTGCATGTTAGAGACTAAATACTTCTCACGACTATGGAAATTTACTCAAATTACCGCCATACCCAAACCAGGAAAAGATGCCACCAAAACTGCCTTATATCGACCCATCAGCTTATTACCTATACTTTCAAAAGTGTTTGAAAGAATATTGTTCGACCGACTAGAACCAATTTTCACAGCAAAAAAAGTGATACCAAGCCATCAATTCGGACTTAGACGGCAACCCTCAACAGTCCAACAAATCCACAGGGTTGCTAACAAAATACTTAACGATATGAATGAAAAAAAATATTGTGTAGCTTAGACTGGCCGTAACTTTTTTTTTGTGGAAATCCATAAATTTTCGGGTCGTAAAACATGAGGTTAGGAGTAATGAAAAACGGTGTAATTTTTTAACCCGATCCGATGATGCCTAACCGTGCCCATTTGATCCCAAAATATGGACAATTTCAAAAAATCACAATTTTTACAAAAATTTTGTTTGTTTCCAA
Organism: Anastrepha ludens; assembly: GCF_028408465.1. NCBI lineage: Eukaryota > Metazoa > Arthropoda > Insecta > Diptera > Tephritidae > Anastrepha > Anastrepha ludens. The sequence goes on along the minus strand of NC_071503.1, from coordinate 63,094,635 downwards.
TTTATATAATTTAATTTAATTTAATTTGATATGTATATACAATACTTAATATATATATAATTTAACTTTATTTATATAATTTATTTTAATTTAATAAAATTGTAATTAAAGAATAATAATAATAATAATAATTGGCGCGTACACTTCTGTTAGGCGTTTGGCCGAGCTCCTCCTCCTATTTGTGGTGTGCGTGTAGATGTTGTTCCACAAATGGAGGGACCTACAGTTTCAAGCCGACTCCGAACGGCAGATATTTTTATGAGGAGCTTTTTCATGGCAGAAATACACTCGGAGGTTTGCCATTGCCTGCCGAGGGGCGACCGCTATTAGAAAAATGTTTTTTTATTAATTTTGCTTTCACCGAGATTCGAACCGACGTCTCTCTGTGAATTCCGAATGGTAATCACGCACCAACCCATTCGGCTACGGCGGCCGATTAAAGAATTAGATTGTCTATTTAATGAGAGTTGTTTTGGTGTAAGACGGATACAATTGCCTGTAGTGCCAAAAATTTGCAGTAAGTACTGTTTATCTTCTTCATTATAAGTAAGCGATCTGTTGTAGTCTGTGATCAATTTCAATGCTCTCTCTGCAGCGTCATTAACTACAGACAAATGCTGACAAACTCGTTTTCCCGCTATATAGTCTTCACTTTCTTGCCATGTTGAAGGATCTGATTCCAAAAAACTTATTTCAATTCCTAAGCGGGTAAAGAATGTTTCAGTTCTTGATGAAATAAAATCATTTATGTATATTCTTTCTGCCGTAAAGCGTTATTTCTGACATTGTTGCAACAACTCTCTTTGGAACAGCATCTTCCTTCTGGTTATCGCTAGTAATTGCTTCCACCATTTTTCGCTTAATATGTGATGGAATTTGATCATCAAAAAATGAAAGGCCAACCGCCTCTTCCGACAAATACCATAAATTATTTTTAATTTTATGTAACAAGGCATTGCATACATTCTTATCGAAATATACAATCACATCTTGAATGAGCTTAAGGTCATTTTGTGGAGCAGCTATTGGATCCACACAACGAAACCAATATGGAACGTAGATGCAGGTTAAAACAATACGAACGCTTCTTAGACTCTTTATCTCTGAAGTCGTTAATGCGGATTGCTCGCGAAACAGAAACATTTTGTAGCAATATAGGCACTTCGACATAAACCTTGCGTGTGATGTAGCGCCAGGTGACCGTACTTGTGAAAAATTTGGTACGTCTTCCCCAACAAAGAGCACCGATAGTTGTAGTAATTCTTTATAATCGGCACGAGTGTGGTGACTATTTAATGCAGTTAGACAAAAATTCTTAAATATTTCCACTTCAGCTATTGTAAAGACTTTCCGAACTTCATTTTCCGATATTCCACTTTTGAATGACTTAGAATTAATGTTTTTCCAGCTGTTAGAGCAACGATTGAATAAGGGAACTTCCGGTGCTGATGATTTGCCAAAATTTAGTTCGAACACTGCTTTGACTAGCAACTCACTTACATGGTGACGACAAGGAAAGAAAAGTAGATTTCGGCCCAACCTTTTTTCAAGCAAGAACGCTGCTCCATTATTAACTCCCGTATTAGCAGCTGTTGTATCAAATGATACAATTTCCACTAAATCATCGAGCTTCCACTTGCACAAAAAATTATGTATTTCTGCAGCTATTGCATCTCCCGTTGAACTTTAAATTTTTGGTATCCCCAGCAGTTTTTCCATATTTTCTCCTGTGACAACGAGAGACAATCTATCTTTCTTTTCTGTGCCTCGGATTTCTGCAAGCAGCTTGCCATCCCAGTGAAGGACAAAAACGTCGGGAATCTACAAACAAGTAAAAATAAAGGTCAAGAATCCAAAATCTTATAAACATACTCAGTAAAACCATTACATTGAATCCATTAATAATCTCTTGAGCTTGTCTGCGACGGTAATCTCTCCTCATCGAATGTAATGTTGTTCAATTAAGAATTAAATCTTCCATTTTTATTGACGGCGTTCCATTAACATTTTGCATGGTATTTATGAAGGCAGCAACCGTTGCACTCACCAAATGCATGGCATCTCTTGTTGAGAGGTTACATTTGTCCATGCACGCAAGCATTCTATCATCAATAAAATTAATTTTTCCTCGATTTGCCTTTTTCGGTAGTAAATTAATGTTACTTCCGTCTGTACCTTCGTCTTCATTCATATCTTTTGCTGCATTTTCTTCGCCAGCTGAAATATCCTTTTCAGCATCCTCGGTATCAGAGACTTCAAGAGCATAATTAGCTTCAAATAAAATCAAATATTAAAAAAAAGAACCAGTAAAGCTTAACTTTAATAAACTTACTATGAACTAAATGCTTTTCAACGCGCTTTCTTTCTTCTTCCATTCGTTGCTCTTTGCGTTTTTCTTTTCTTGTGAGTACAGTATCGGCACCATACATACTACCTGGACGTCCTCTATTTCTTTGGAGCAAAAGAAAGTCTTCATCTTCCTGCATTTTCAATATACCTAGGGCATCCATGGCTGCAATGTCAAATATGAAGTTTTCAATTGTATCCTTAAACTCTGCTTCATTTTTACGGCACTTCTCGTTAGGAGTCTTGGAATGTTTTTGTAAATTTCTGAATTCCTCGTAAAGATTTTTAAGTTTTTTAATACAATTTTTTTCTTGCGCCGTGGGAATTTTAGCTTTTTTCCAAAATTCAATCGTGGCACCAATCGTGTATTTCATACTGCTTTCCAAAGTGAAGTTTTCGTGCCTCATTTGGTAAAACAATAATTGGAGCACCTGTTTCATTGATGGCAACTTGGCCCCCAAAATAACACTTTCACATTCACCCACAAGAAATATTTTTTGCTCAGAACGTAATCTTTTTTTCGGAATGCCTGATAATGATTTTGAACTCATTTTTTCACTAACTTATTACTTTTGTACTATTAAACGCATAAGACAACTGAAACTGAATAAAAATGCAATGCCATAGCCTACCAATTCAAATATCGAGAAAAAAATTAACACTGAATAAGAATGCAATGTCAAAGCCTACTAAATCAAATGTCGAGTAAAAATTCAAAACTTTTAGCGTATTCAGCGAACACAACAGTTGATGAATTGTTTAGTGATCACCAAAGTGTTGATTATGAAACAAATTTTTATTTTTATTATCATAGTGAAGTGTGAAATATTATTTAAAAAGTACCTTTGCATAAAATTTAAATAATAATTATTTCATTTAGCAGCTGGCTCAACACACCGTTCATAAAACACAATTTCTATTACTCAACTGACGGTGACATATTTTCCACGTTTCACTAATCAGTTATGTGAGCTGAAAGCGCCTTTTGTCAGGTGGCTTTCGCGATATAAATTGGGCCATACCGCAATAAAGTAAACAAGATCATTAATTGAAATCGCATCACATCAATAAATATAAGATTCGAACAAAATAATTGGAAACGAAAAAAAATTAGTAAAAATTGTGATTTTTTCAAATTTTCCATATTTTGGGATCAAATGGGCACGGTTAGACATCATCGGATCGGGCTGAAAAAATATACCATTCTTTATTGCATCTAACCTCATGTTTTACGACCCGAAAACTTTTGGATTTTCAATTTTTATTTTTCTCCATACAAGCTGCGGCCAGTCTAGTGTAGCTGTATACTTGGGCATTGCAAAAGCCTTTGATAAAGTTTGACATATAGGACTTTTGCCTAAGCTCAAACGAATCTTTCCACAAAACTACTTTGAACTTTTGAAGAGCTACATAACTGATCGAAATTTTTATATTAGATGTGAAGACAAATATTCCGATATTCTACCAATGACAGTGGAGTACCACAAGGCAGTGTATTAGGTCCTCTTTTATATCTAATATGCACCACAGATGTGCCAACTCCGACAACACGTAATGCAATGGTAGCAACATTAGCAGATGATATGGTATTAATGGCATCAAACATGACGAAAAACTGGCGACCTTTACACTTCAAAAATTAATAAACAATAAAGTAAATTGGTTTGACGAATGGGGTATACAAGTTACAATAATAAAGACAAAACTATACAAGTTATATATACAAACCAAAAGACATCAAAATATAATCTTACCTTAAAGACAACAAAATAAAAATCTGCCCAGCGGCAAAATATCTTGGAATAACTACATATTGGTCGAAAAACTAAAATGGAAGCAGCATATCATTAACAAAAGAAATCAAATTAAGAATAAGTACCGGCAATTAAGTTGGCTAACCGGACGAGCATCAAAACTATCACTTTATAATAAGGTGACTATATACATACAAAAATATATATACAAAACAATTATTACTCCTATCTGGAAATACGGAATAGAAATATGGGAAACGGCTAAAAACACAAATTTTCAGCTCATACAGCGAACACAATCCAAAATATTACGAAATATAGCAAATGCTGGTTGGTTTATTTCCAATGAAGCCATACATCGTGACTGAAACGTAGACACAATCCAAGAAACAATCACAAAATGTAGCACTAAGCATATACAGCGCCTGTCAGTCCACCAAAACGAACAAATGCGTAAAATAGTACCGGCAGAAAATATCAAACGAATATTATAGCGACTCACACGGAATGATTTAACTATTGTATTAAATTTACAGTGTAATTACAAAACAAAACAAAAAAAAAATAATAATAATAACAGATTCTTCTTACATTGGTAAAAGAACATAATAGACCCTAATTGTACAAAAATTACATATTGTTAATATATAACAGACTGTAATAAATTAAGGGGAGATATAAAAAAATAAAAATAAAACAAAAAAAAAGAAATTTAGCAAAGCATTTATTGAGGAGATTATCGATTTGTTCAAAACCAGTCCTCATTGTGGAAAAATAAGAGAGATATATATAAGGACAGAAATGTGAAAATAAACCGTGCCAAGTTTTATTAGAAAATAAAAAGAAGTAGGCAAAAACGCTAATACAGAGAATGCGAAAAAAATTTATAAGCGCATCTCGCCTTTTAAACTAGTCCAGCACCCTAATTGAACAACTTTATTCCCCTTTCTCTCCTCACTGCTTTTCACACACAAATAAATTCCATACCATGTTTACCGTCTGTGACCTCATCATGTTGGTCTCCGTGCCGTGGGGATGAGGCTTAAGTGGTGGGGTGACCCCCATATCATGGGGACCAACTCAACACGAAATAAAAGAGAAGCATCCCATTATTTCCTCCAATGAGGGGATGAAAGCGAAAGCACGCTACAAGGCTGCGGTCAAAATCTGCGACCGGTTTAGTGGCATGATTAATCTGACGCAAGCTGAAGCGGAACTATTGGCATGGGGTAAAAATGAAATTGAAAAAGGTCGTGCTCACTTTGCAAATCGCGCTGGCTATGCTGCATCAATCCCGGAGTTCACCAATAAGGTTGAGGAGCGACTGGCCGAAAAAAAGGCAGCTATCGACCGAAAGCGATGGTAGGATGCCCACCACAAAAAGAAAGTGTAAAACGTGAACCACAGCAAAAAGGACGAAAAGCCTACAAAGTCCAAAGCAGTGGCGGCACATATTGATCGTGGTAACCCGCTGGAGCAAATGTCGCAGGAGCAGTTGAAAACAGTGGAATTGAAGCTTTGTTCGCAAGAATGGACGCGCATCCGAACGCATCTATGCCTACATTCGATGTAGCCGGATGGGTCAACGGCGTCAAAATCATAAAATGCAGGACAAACCTTCTCTCATTTGGGTTAAGGAAGCTGGGAAGAAGCTTCAAACTAGTGTAGAAATAGCAAATCAGGGTGGGGAACCAACATTTATTGGACCCAGCTCCTAAAATGTTCTAGACTTAACTGTCTTTACGAATAACTCTACGATTGGGGAAGATTGAAGAGTATTAAAAACGCCATCTTTCTCCGACCACAAGTATGTACAATTCAAAATAACATTCTCGCCCAAGCTAAACTTTCAGAAATCTCGAGTAGCCGATAATGAATCCTTCTGTGAAGATTATAATGATCTACGACATGGATGGAAACACTTACATATGTGGCTGTATAGAAAGCACGAACGAAGCGGCTAGACTCAGGAAACTGTTAGCAAAACACTCGAATATCCCCAATTTAATACGTAAATCCAACGGGGACTGGACTGATAGTTGTGAAGAATCACTACAAGATCTAGTCAATACGTATTTTCCAAGATGCATAGACTACTTAGGTCAGGAGCCTGTTATAAATAACGTAGTACACATCCCGAAAGAGGTTTAACAATGTGCCCGTACTCTGAAGAAAGAAAGGGTTGTGTTTATACCGAAATCAGGTAAAAGCAGTCCCATACTCTCAAAGGAATATAGGACAATCGGTTTGACCTCATTCCTCCTGAAAACGCTTGAGAAAATCTCGACACCCACATTAGAGAAATTAGGTTGTCAGTCTTTATGTCTAAGGCATAACACGCATACGAGGTGAGTTCAAAACGTATCGCGAATTTTGGGTTTTTTTTCAAAATTTATTTAATATTTATTCATTAATATCTATTTTATCCGTAGCGTAGCGTCGTCCTTTCATGGGTCTCTTCAGTTTCGGGAACAAGAAAAAGTTCCAGGGGGCCAGACCTGTCGAATACGGTGGCTGTGGCATCATTAGTGTGTGGTTTTTGGGCAAAAAGTCACCCACAAGCAACGATGTGTGAGCAGGGGCGCTATCGTGATGCCAATTTTTGTTCTTCCCCAAATCCGGGGGTTTCTGGCGGATTACTTCTCGCAAATTGCGCATAACTTGCAGGTAATATTCTTTAATGACCGTTTTACCCCGTGGCAAGAACTCATGATGCACAACGCCCGGGCAATCGAAAAAAACGGTATGCAAAACTTTTACATTTGACCGAACTTGACGCGCTTTTTTAGGTCATGCGGCAGCTTCCATTTAGATGATTGAGTTGTGGTATCCACGTCATAATCATAAACCCACGATTCGTCACCAGAGGGTCTCTGGAGCAAATTTTAGTCGTCGCCGACAGAGTCCATCATCTCATTAGCAATGTTCATGCGATGTTGCTTTTGGTCGAAATTGAGCAGTTATGGTACGAATTTTGCGGCGACCCGTCTTATGCCAAATCATTGAAAAAAATCGAATGGCACGAGCCAACCGATATGTCTAGGTCGAGTGCTCGGGCGTCCGGCACGCTTTTCGTCGTTCACATCTTCTCGGCCTTCTGAGAACATTTTGTACCACTGATAAACGTTGCTTTGGTCCACAGTAGCTTCTCCGTATGACACAGTCAACATTCGGAATGCATCCGCGCACTTAATTTCGTGTTTCTCACCAAATTTGATACAGGTTCTTTGATCCATCTTTTTGAATAGGTAAAAATCGAAGACGAGCCAAAACACATGGAAGTAAAGCAGCTGTCACCAATTAACTGTTCCAATTAACATTCAAAATGGCCGAACCCGTCGGCATGAGTGAGAGACATTAGTACCAACATATCGCCACAAAAAAATCGAAACTCGAATATACGTAACCTGCGAATAGTCAAAATTCGCAATACTTTCTGAACACACCTCGTATACTACTGGCAGGTCCACAGAGACTGCGTTACACTCACAAGTGTTAGTCATAGAGAGAGGTAAAAGGGATAAACGCCGATAAAACGGTTATGCTACTTTTTACCGGAAGGTTCAAAATCCCGAATTGGCACCACCCGACCAAGACCACGCAAAGTACCTTGGAATAATTTTGGATAGTAAGCTATCATGGAGTTGCCTGATCTCCCATCGGGCGCGTCCCAGGTGGTGGATAGGGAAGCCCTGGCATCACACGAGTGGGCTTCCCTAATGGGGTGGGTTCAACACTCGTGTGATGACTCAAAGTTGGCATAGAATCAGGGTGCCATCCGCGAACCAAACTGGATAGGGAGAAGTCTCGAACAAAAGTCATCACTGGTAATGGAAAATACACAAGATACTACTCCAGGTGGAATCCACACAAGTGGCAATCACCCGTTTCGGCGGCAGGGGCATGGATTCTGGACGCCCCAACCATTACCCAAGTCTCTCAGCTCTACGAGCGAGAGCGCATCTTGGAGGAGACGGGGGTTGCTATCGCAATTTCCTCTCCTTCAGAGTCTGAGAAACGTTTCTCTGTTTCGGAGGGCCTGAGTTGTGAAGTCTCTTCGGCGGCTGCACGACCTCCCAAGCGGAGAAGGACGGTGGTTGAAAGTAGCACACCTCCTTGCCCTGCGGTTGCCGCCAATGGCCGAGCCACGACCCCCCAAGGTATGAACGCGGTCTTGGCGCCAGTCAATGTGGCGGGAAAAGGTTCTGCTGAGCCACGTCCCTATCGGTGCCTCGAAAAAATGTCCAGCACAGCTGTCTGCCCGGCGAAATCTTCGTCAGTGGAGGATCGGGAGCTGCACCTTCGCCCAAGCACATCCAAGGGTGCGGCCAAGCAATCCTATAGCGAGAAGGCTGCTGGCCCACGACCTGTGGCTGTGATTGGAAAACTGGGGCCTGACCATCAGCTGACGGATGCAGAAATCAAATACTGCAAAAGTATTGCCTCCGGTCCTGAAGCCAACGCGAAGGGTATGAGACAAAGGACGGCACCATAAAGGTGACGTGCGCGTCTCTGGCCAACTTCGAGTGGATCAGGACCGTGGTCAATGACGTGCCCCCCATGGGGACCACTCGCTTCGCAGTCAACAGCGAGGAGAGTGTACCTCTCAGGAAGGCCATCTGCTGGATTCCGGATCCAGACCTGTCTACGGCGGATGTCCTATCCTGTCTACGTGCTCAGAATCCGGGCATCAACACGAGGCTTTGGCGAGTCCTCTCGTGCACCAAGAGCCAAAACCGGGAAGGAAAGAAAGGGGCTGCTCTTGTGGTGCGAGTGGATGAGGCCAGTGTTGATGTCATGGGCTCACGGTACTGGAACCGTCTGAGTCTCTTCTTTGGGACGGTCAGCTCCATGTCTTTCCCAAATGATTGGCTCGGACGGTTCCTGTAGCTACCGTCCCTTGACGGTGACGCAGATTAACTTGCAGCATTCCAAAGCCGCCACTGCACTACTAAGTAGAAGGCTTACTCAGCTGCATACATTACCCCACATAACAGCAGTGCAAGAGCCCTGGGTCTTTAGGGGCCGTCTCTGTGGCCTAAGTGCGCTGAAAGGGGCCACGTTAATATATGACAGGAGTTCGAGTAGACCTAGGACCGGTCTTATAGTATCATCCCATCTCACTGTGACGGGTCTTGAGCAATTCTGTTGCCAAGACCTGGTAGCGGCTGAGGTGTGTTACAGAGGTAGACGCGGATGGTCGAAGTTTTTGATTGCATCTGCTTATTTTCCTTACGATGCTCTGGAAGGGCCACCACCCGGGAAGGCCACTAGTCTCGTGAGGTTCTGTGAGCGGTGCAATCTGGGCCTCATCCTATGTTGCGATGCTAATGCCCAGCATACAATCTGGGGCAGCAGCAAGTGCAATGGACGGGGCTCTCGACTATTCGAATTTATCGCGTCCTCTTGCCTAGACATACACAACAAGGGCTCACAGCCAACGTTTGTAAGCCCTATCCCTGATCTAGCCCTATCAAACTCAAAACTTGGGTGGTCCAATTCGACCTCTCCCTAACCGGACTCCCGTTCCTTGGTGGAATCGAGAGCTCCAGATGTTGAGGCGTGAGTCGAGAAAACTTCTAAACCGGGCCCTCAAGACTAACCGTGCAGAGGACTGGGAGCGATACCGTGATGTTCAGAAGAACTACAAGAGGCTTATTCGGGAATCGAAAAGAGCCTCATATAGGCAATTCTGCAGCTGTATTGAATCTCTGAGTGACACGGGGAAATTGGTTAGGATCCTGAAAAGGGACCCAACTGCAAAGCTGGGGTCACTTAGGAAATCTGATGACTCCTTCACGGAGCGGCAAAGTGAGCTTGCTGATGGAATCTCACTTTCCTGGTAATCAGATAAGCGTCAGCAGGCAACAGCCCTTATTGATAGCGGCAGTTGTCAGAGCTGTTACACCTTCTCGGCATGACTGGTTCGTTGCCAGATCTGTGGTGAATGAGACCGCCATTCGATTGGCCATTAAATCTTTTGGCGGCTACAAGTCGCCCGAAACAGATGGCATATATCCTACCATGCTGAAGGAAGGTGCAGAGTCCGTGACAGCAGTCCTGAAGAAAATCTTCTCGGCATGCCTGGCACGAGCTTACATACCACGCTCTTGGAGGATGGTGAGGGTCGCTTTCATCCCAAAGGTTGGAAAAGACGACTACACCAACCCCAAAAGTTTTAGACCCATCAGCATGACCTCCTTCATGCTGAAAAGTCTCGAACGGCTGATGGAATTGCGCATATGTCAGAAGTCGCTGAAAGCTCACCCTCTGTCTCCATTTCAGCATGCCTATCAGAGTGGAAAATCCTGCGAGTCGGCACTGCAAAACCTTGTTGCTAGGGTAGAGCGGGCCATCGACAGGAGGGACTACGGTATGGGCATCTTTTTTAGACATAGAGGGGGCGTTTGATAATGCCACTTTTGACAGTATGTGCAACTCTGCTAGTAGGCACGGCGTAGACCGGGTGCTAGTAAATTGGATTCGTTCGATGCTGGCCCAAAGAATCGTTTCGGTGCGAGCAAAGGAAGATCTGCTGCTGTTACCTGGGGTTAATAGAGGCTGCCCTCAATGCGGTCTGCTATCTCCATTGCTCTGGTGCATGGTAATCGATCCTCTGCTCACCACCTTAAACGATTCGGGAGTCTACGCACAAGTATATGCGGACGACGTTGCTTGTTTGGTAACAGGCCCTTCGCTTATGAACATCTGCAGGAAAGTGCAGAAAACTCTGGATCGGATTGACACTTGGTGCTGTGCGAATGGGCTATCGGCAAATCCCGCCAAGACTGGTATTGTCCTCTTAACCAGAAGGAGGAAGCTTGATGGACTCGTTCTGCCAAAGCTAAGAGGAGTCACAATCCAGCTATCCAAGGATATTAAATATCTTGGAGTAATCCTCGATAGTAAGCTCCTTTGGAAATCACACGTTGAAACAAAGGCATCCAAAGCACTGACAGTTTTCTGGTAGTGCAAAGGTGTCCTTGGGAAAACGTGGGGTCTCTCTCCTAGCAAGATCGTATGGATCTACACGGCTACGATAAGACCTATTATCACCTATGCATCAGTGGTCTGGATGAGTAGACTCTCCCTAGTGGGAGTCAGGAGCACCTTATCGAGACTACAACGCACTGTGGTCATCTGTTGCACCGGAGCTTTTCCGACTACTTCAGGCCCGGTATTAAATGTTCTGATTGGCTTACCACCACTTGATGCTTTCATCCAAGGAGAGGCCTTGAAGGCCATCTGCAGGCTGAAACCCAATGGGAACTGGTACGGCCCCTGTCCGGTATTGGAACACAGAGAAGCCATGGACGTCGATCCAACGATTCTATCCATGCCTCTTGACTCCATGCCATCAAGAGTCGGACTTGAAAAGAGATACAGTGTAGTGCTACCAGAGGCTCAGTTGCGGGAAGACTCAGAATATAAGCCCGGCGAACACTGTTTTCGCATTTTTACGGATGGCTCCAGGACCGAGCATGGCTCCGGCTCTGGGGTCTACGTGGAATCCAGCGGAACAAAACTGTACTTTGCTCTTGGAATGCATGCAAGCGATGAACTTTGTTGTGGAAAAACGATGGAGAGACAGATCTATATGTGTCTGCAGCGACAGCCAAGCTGCGCTTATGGCCTTAGACAGCCCTCCAACCCCATCAGGGGGTAGTCAAGTCCTGTAAATCCAGGCTGAACTATGTCGGTAGACATAATAGCCTGATGCTAACTTGGGTCCCGGGACACGTGGGTATCGCGGACAACAAGACCTCTTACTCCTTAGCTAAGATGGGCTCTGAGGCCAACTTCTTTCGCCCACAGCCCGTTTTTCCACTCCCTTCTGCGGCCATCACAGCCACGGTTACCAAATGGGTAACTATCACCCACACGCGAGCTTGGTAGGCTGAGAGATGTTGCAGATGGACTAAAGAGGTATGAAACCTAGCCTCAATACATTTACTATATTTACTGACGGCTCGAAAATGATGGACTTAGTAGGTGCAGGGATTTATTGCGCAGAGTTGGACATTAAGCGGCCAATTAAGCTCCCTGACCAGTGCAGTATTTTTCAACCAGAAGTCTTTGCGGTAGGAAAGGCTGTAGAAATAGCACTAGCAAGGACATCGAGCAACTCCAACATATATATATACAGTCAAGCGGCAATAAAGGCAATAAACTCATATGAAATTTCATCTACAAACGTTTTTAGGACCGGAGAAGCCATAGAGAGACTAGCCGCAGACAGACTGTTACACATATATTGTGTACCCGGACGAAAGGCCATTACAGGAAACGAAATTGTAAATGAGATTGCCAAAAGCGCTGTTTACATACAATTTGAACAAGAAAACGACATACTGAAACCTTTAAATACGGTATACAATGGCATCGCTGCGGACATGAAAACATGAATAGACAGGAAGTGGAATAATCTAGCCACTTGCAAAACTGCGAAAATCATGTGTACACAGAATGCAGATAAATACGCCAGATTCGTACTAGCCCTGTCTAGAAAGGAAAGCAGAACTATCGTAGGTAAACTGGCAGGCCACAATATGTTAGCGACACACGCATACAAGATGGATATTATAAGCAATGATAGCTGCAGATTTTGCAATGAACTAGAAGAGGGAAACTCTTGAACACCTTCTATGTTCTTGCCCTGCATTAGGTTTGCGTTTGCATTGAAATGTAAAATGCCATGCTTTGGTGTTAGGCAAAATAAAATAACAACAGACTTGTACATTTTTCTTTAATGCTTATTTTCCGTCGGGATCTTGCATGCGCAAATGGAATATTGATTGTGAGTTGAATAAATTTGTTCTAAGTATATAAGTTTGCAAGAATGAATGTGAAATTTTAAGTATCTAATTAGCTAAATTGAATTGATATTAAGTGTATTATCAAAATTACTTCAAAATACATAAAAAATAACTTAATTAACTTTGTAAACCATTCATTTAGATCAAGGGCTAGTATTCAAAAATATGTTGTATTCGCTTATTAAATTATTATGTATATTCATATACCACAAATTGTTAAATATATGTATACAGCATCTACCATCCATATTTATGTGGGCAGAAAAAAATCTTGACCTGCGGCATAACACAACTCATATGCATATAAAAAGTTCAAATTCCTAACTTATGCAAAAAAAACTCATCTAAACCGTACACAAGTTAATAGTATACACTCACTGTATCCATGATAACGTATCGCATTCCATAGAAATTAAGTAGTAAATAGAAATAACAAAGAGGCAATAAGTTAATCCTTGATAACGTGTCACATTAATTGTTATGAAGTCATTATAAATATATCTATTCTTTAAGAAATCGACAGTCGGGATACAACCGCTGTGTAGAATATAACTCAACGTACACTTTTGATACGAACAAAAAATATACTTTTATTAATACATTAAAGGTACATATTTAATTTGCGTTTACATATACAAGTATATATGTATGCACATATGAATATAAATATGTATGTACGTAAATTCGAAAATAGTCAATATTGGAATATTTCGCGTATAATTATTTGCCAATATTTTGTAAATCTTGAATTTTTATGTATATACATACGTATGTCTTCTAACTGCTCGACAGACGCAGCTGTTGTGTGTAAATTTTTGGCACAATAATATGCCTTTGAATGCGAATGTACATACGTACATACATATCCCATCTTTTCACTGACGGGGAAGAAGACGGTCGCAGCGAATAGCTGTTGTATTTTCTATGCACACATTCTGCCTTTGTCGAAAACTTGTAAGCATACTTATGTATGTATGTGTGTATGGGCGTTTGGCTTTCTGGACGAATATTATTTTAGAATGATATTTTCTCATCAATATAGGTTAGATTTGATAAAAAAAAAACAAATAAATAATTGGCGCGTACACTTCTGTTAGGTGTTTGGCCGAGCTCCTCCTCCTATTTGTTTTGTGCGTCTTGATGTTGTTCCACAAATGGAGGGACCTACAGTTTCAAGCCGACTCCGAACGGCAGATATTTTTATGAGGAGCTTTTTCATGGCAGAAATACACTCGGAGGTTTGCCATTGCCTGCCGAGGGGCGACCGCTATTATGTTTTTATGTTTTATTTAAAATGTTTTTATTAATTTTGCTTTCACCGAGATTCGAACCAACGACCTCTCAGTGAATTCCGAATGGTGATCACGCACCAACCCATTCGGCTACGGCGGCCGTTAGATTTGATTAAAGAGATTAAATATATGAATGCTTATATGTACCTACATAATTCCTTTTTGATTGATTTATGTAAAAATTAGTATCCAGTATGAACTTTTTTATACCGAAAAGAAATTTCTAAGTATCAAATACAAAAAAACCTAAAACACTATTTTAAAGCAATTATAATTAAAATAAACTCAAAAATGTTACAAAATTTCCTGGTTTGAATTGTAAAAAAGAAATCGTGCAAGAAAAAAATATGACTCTTCAGGACTTGAACCTGAATTAAATACGCGCCACAAAAACCATTCAAATCATCCCGTCGATTTCAGGACCTGCGCCATAAATTAACTGCTTGCGCGGATTTCTCAATCGTAAATTCATTCGCTTCGCTGTGAGCATGAAATACTACGAATCCCTTACTAGTGTGTGGAAATCTCCTACCACAGTGGTGAAAATAATATGAAATCCTCTACTAGCGTGGTAAACACAGAAAATTGTCTACACGGCTGGTAAATACCTGAAATCCTCTACTAGTGTGGTAAGTAAAAGATCTGAAATCCCTTACAACGAATCTTCAATTTAGAACTCAAAAAACTCATTCCATTAACATTTTCTGCTATGGACATGTGTAAATACATAAGTCAAGGCGGGTAATGTGTTTCTTAATAGCAAACTCATTTGCTTCGCTGTGAGCATGAAAACCGACGAATCCCTTACTTGTGTGTTCAATCCCCTACTACTGTGGTAAAAAATCATATGAAATCCTCTACTAGTGTGGTTTGGTTGGTTAGAGAAGTGATCCATCCAGAATCCAACTAGCGCTTCCGCACCATTTTGTTGCCACATCCTCGTTACCAACTTGTTTAACAGTTATTTACAGCAAGACTATATCCAGTCTGTGCGGCTTAGGAACTTTATTAGGTTGTTGACGTCTAAGCCAGAGAGTTGCTCGAGACTCTCGAACAGCGGTTTGCCCAGGGTTAGCATTCTGTCCTTCCATAATTCACAGAGGGAATCGAAGATTGTTTCCTTTTTCTCCGTTTCTGTACAACTATGACAGTATGTGTTGTGAGGGATGCCCATTTTGGAGGCTTGTTCTCCGATAGACCTGAAGCCAGTTATGACTGCCGCTAGTCTACAGGCGTCCCATCGTTTCATGTTTATCAATGTCGACGATTGCTTGAAGTTGTAGGTGGACCAAAAAGTCCTGCTGATTTTGCATTTCGTCAGGTCTCTTCATCAACAATGTGCGATTCGAAGGTATTTTAGGGAAATTGCATTCTTGATCGCACCTAATGGTGTGAATACCGGTACTGCAAGAACGTTATTCATGGCAGATCCCCCTCTTGCCAGTTCATCGGCTTTTTCGTTACCTTCCATGTTCCGGTGTCCCGGGTACCCAAATTAAGGTTACTTTATGGTTTTCACTCACTCACTACTTTATGGTTTCCTACTTTGCTCCACCACTTTAAAGGTTGTTATAGCTGCGCCCAGTGCCTGGATTGCAGCTTGGCTATCCGAAAGAATAGCGCTATTGCCCTTAAAAGAGAAATCTGTTATTAGTAGCCTACAAGCTTCCCCAATAGCCAGTACTTCCGCCTCGAAGACACTGCTGGTATTAGGGAGACGCACAGATTTTTCAATTCCAAGTCTATGAGAATATATACCAGCTCCAACACCACAATCAATTTTACTGCCATCTGTATAGACTGTGGTATCGAAGTTGTTTAGAGAGAAGCCCTTATTTCATTCTTCCTTAGATGGAAAGAGTGTGGCAAAATTCCTATTGAAAGTTACCATCGGGACGATGTAGTCAGTCCTCACCGTGATTAACTGAGCTTATCGCAATATTATACCAGCGTGACCAAAAGTTTTTCCTTTCCAGCGACCCTCTTCATTTATTCTAATTGCACTCATGGTTGCCGTCTTCTTAATATGTAGGTCTATTGGAATAACGTGTGCCAGTGTATTGAGAGCCTCTATAGGACAAGATCTGATTGCACCGACCGTTATTGCACAGGCTGATCTTTGTATTCTGCCGAGTAATTTGGTATTGTACTCTCTCCCTAGAGCTTTCCACCAAACTACCGAACCATACGATAAAATAGGTCGTATAACTATCTTATGCAGCCATAATCTATGCTTAGGTTCAATACCTCCAAGCATACGTTTACAGGCATATAAAGGAATTTCTGCCTTCCTTACCCGTTTTTTCGACGTTTAACTTCCAGCTAAGTTTGGGGTCCAGAATAACCCCTAAGTACTTTGCACTGGGTGATAGTGAAAGAGTTTGTCCGTTGATATTTGGTAGGGTAAAAGTTGGTACCTTGTATCTAGTGGTAAAAAGCCAGAGTTCTGTTTTACGCGGGTTTAAACTTAGACCACATCCTATGGCCCAAGAGTTAAGCTCGCCTAACGCCCTTTGGATGATCCCACTGATCGTATTGGGACACAGTCCTGACACCATTAGCACCACATCATCAGCATACGTCAACACTTTTAGCATAGAGATGACCCAGTTACTAATGTAACTGTCCTCTAGGTCTATCAACGCCCGTTGGATGGCATCTGTACTAACATTTTTAAAGGCGCCTTCTATATCCAAGAATGCCGCCATGCTATAATGTTTGCTCTCTAGAGAGCCCTCTATTGTTCGGATTACCTCGTGAAGCGCTGTCTCCGTAGATTTGCCTTTAAGGTATGCGTGTTTTGCAGTTTATATACCAGAGCCTTCCAAAGAGCTTCTGAGGTGTATATCGAAAAGTCTTTCAAAAGTTTTTAGCAGGAAAGACGAAAGACTTATTGGCCAGAAGTCCTTCGCTGATCCATGTCCCCTCCTACCTGCTTTTGGTATGAAGACGACCTTGACTAGTTTCCAGCTATCTGGAATATGGCCTAAGTTTAAACACGGTTTAAAAATTTCCTCTAGCCATGGTAGGATACAGTCCAAGGTTTCCTGTAACATGTTTGGAATGATCCCATCTGGCCCCGGAGATTTGAAAGGTGAGAAAGATCTGATTGCCCATGCAACTTTTTCTTTGGTAATTATTTCATTTGCAAGATGCTGTGGATTATATTGGCTCCGAATAATATTTCCCCTCCAACTTTCGTGTTTAGCAGAAGTTCTAGCGATTCTTCTGCCGTAGCAGTCCAAGTTCCATCAGGTTTCTTTACCCAAGAAGCCGTTGAATGTTCTTTGGAAAGAACACGGCTGAGCCTAGCAGAATCCCTGGTGGATTCGATTGACGAACAGAATTCCCTCCAGCTCTCTTTTTTGGCGGCCCTGATTGCCTTCTTGCACTTTCTCCGACTTTCTCTGTACAATTCCCAATTTTCCGTCGAGTAGTTGACCCCCCACCAAGGGGGGGGGCGTTTTTTTACTAAATTTTATGGGGCACCACGTTCTGTAGGCCCTACTAAATGCCTTTTCCAGCGTTATGACCCTACTCTCAAGGTTTTCCGTGAGAGTTATTTGGGGGATAAGAATCTCTCCTATGCTCTTGTATACTGCATTTTTGAATCTCTTTTAGTTGGTTTTTAAAGGATTTCGATACGGTAAGGGTGGATCTACCTTAAGATCCAAACCGTAGAGGATCCAACTATAATCCGAAAAGGATCTTTTATTGAATACCCTCCAATTATCTACCCTTACTGAGCTATTTTCAGACAGTAAAGTAGCATCAATCATTTCCTTCCATCCTCTGAAGTACTCCGTACTAGGAGAGGTGAAAGTGGGAGTGTTACCCCTGTTACACACCGATAAGTTAGTATCTATTGATAATAAAATTATAAAAAGATTCACCTCGGTCGTTTGTCTCAGAGCTTCCCCACAACGCATGCCTCGCGTTGGCGTCGCATTCGAGAATTTTGTTTCTGGCGGTGGGATTAAAAATATGTTTAAGTGTTTTTTAGCAACAATACATGATCTGGGATTACCTTGAGTACGCTTATAGTACAGATTGTTGTTTCTTCCCGGGAACCCCTACCCCTCGTTGCTCCGCACCCAGGGTTCCTGGATTAAGGCTATGTCAACGTTCTCCTCCCCTAGAAGAACGGTTAGGTTGTCTGTTGCAGTCTTTGAATGCTGCAAGCTAATTTGGACAGCCTTTGAAACCATTTTTTGTTGGTTTGTTTTTCCAGGTTCGGCGTCATTTAACTGCATGTCAGTCAGCAGTTCGCTGGTGCCGTCGACCTCATTCTGCTCCTCTTCCGGATTCGCAGAACCACTTTTTGCAGTGGTTAAAAGCTCTCTTCTGTGATTTAATGAAGGAGCGACACGCTGTGCTTCTGCGGAGCCTCCGCTTTGATGATTGACTAATCGTTCTTCGGCACTGAGCGGTTGTGAGCCTAGAGATAGGGAATTAATTGACTGCAAACTCCATGTTTGGTATCCAGATACGAGCCCTCGGCCTTCGTGGTTTTTAGCTGTCTGGAATGAGCTTGAGCCTCAAGCCCTCGCAGCCATTCTGAATTTCCCCAATCGCGTTTGTCAAGAAATGCAATGAGTACTGGTCATCACATTTGATTACCCGGCAACCGCGAACACCTTCCACCGAGTCGAAACCTGGCGATTAACCCTCCGGGTTCACCATGACATGGTCGGCGATTATGCGAGACAACCGTGCCTCAGTCTCCGACCATTTGTCAAGCACAGGTTTGAGGCGGTGGGAAGTTTCATCCACCAGCGCCATTTGAAGATGGTCCCGTGCCACCTCACTGAATTGTTTGGTAAGTTTGGGGTCAACCGCACCCTGATCTGAGATCTTGTGTTTCTATGTTGCCCTCTTGTTTTCGACTTGTGAACGGTTAGGTCTTTGGCTTCTGTCTTTCGGGCGGCTAGGAATGCCAGGTATTCGTCCACCACCTTTTGACAGCTTGCCTCGTCAGCCTCATCTTTGGGATGAGCTTTACCTTCGGTCTCGTTCTTTCGAATCCTGTGGCCCACAGCTTTATCCTCAACTGTTTCCTGGCTATAGGCCAGGAACTTATCCTCCGAGGAAGATCGGATCCCCAGTTTGTCATGGGTGACCGATTGTTCGTCCTGTCACTCAGCATTTGTGTCCGTTTGTTTGTCCTGTTCTGTTAGTGCGTTCGTGTGCCTTGCCTTCACTTTGTCCGTCTGTTTTTCGCCACTATCCGATTTTTGTTTCTTGTTTGCTTTCATAATTCTGGTTCGTACGGTCACCTGCCCCGCTCAGGGAGATGCGCATGTCACCATGCGCGGTGACCAACGAGGAATTAAGGAAAATAATCGGTCGACCATAGCAGCGCCCCATACCATGGCAAGGCCACCGTTACAACCTGAGGCGGCCTGATATCAGGAGGGCTCCATTCGAAGACAGCCTTATTTAGTCCCCCGGCGGGGGACCCAATAGGCACGGGTCGCATCACACCTTGGGTTGAGGTAGTTTTTTTAACGAAGTTTACGTCTTCGGCCTGTGTGGTTCGCGGGAGACCTACTCTCCTACCTTCCATATCTGGGAGGTGTTCCCCTATCCACCACCTTGGGACACGCACTCTTGGTATAACAGGCTCCCCGAAAGGGAGTGTGGTAAACACATTAAAAAATCTGAAATCCTCTACTAGCGTGGTAAATATCTGCAATCTTCCACTAGGGTGGTAAGTTGAATTTGAAAATCCCTTATTATGAACCCACAAATTAGTCCTCGAAAAAAGCTCATTTCACATTGGCGCCTTCTCATCTCATTAACATTCTCTGACATAACTCGCGCGTCGTTCATCACAGACATATTTTTCACCAAAAGCTAACAGAAATATACTCAACTGGTCAAATTAAACAGCATTTCAGTAAATTTCGGTTGTAATTAGGAAGAAAAAATGTTAACACTTCAGGTTAGCTAGCTACAGGCCCTTTACCATTTTTTTTTTTTTTTTTCGAACTCCATTTATTCCATACAATCTGTCATAACAATAACAATAAGTACTATTTTTACCTACAATTTAAATAAGAATAGCTTAGAGTAAGAATTCCCAGTGGAATTCGTTACTTAATAATGAGCAACATATAACATATACATATATTATACAATTTTACAACTTTTGCATTTACGTATATTACGGTTTAAATCTTTGCATTAAATCGTTAGGCTGACATTTTTTTAATCTTGAGGAGTAGCTTATCTTGGAAAGGTTATTTGCTCGATTATTCGGATGAGTGGCAAGTCGGTTGTTGTATCTCTGGCTGAGGTTGTTTATTTCTTCGAAAACTGTCGTAACTTTTAGGTCACGGTGCAATATCTCGTTTCGTACAAACCATGGCGCATTGGCACACATGCGGAGCACCTTTGACTGAAATCTTTGCATGATTTCTAGATTTGATTTTGCTGCTGAGCCCCATAATTGAACGCCATACGTCCATATCGGTTTCAGAATAGCTTTGTAGATAAGCACCTTATTGTCTAGTGTAAGTGCTGAATTGTAGCCGATTAACCAGTGTAGTGATCGCAATTTCAGTCCAAGTTGCTTTCGCTTTAAAAATATATGCGATCGCCAAGTAAGACGCCGGTCTAATAGAATACCTAAATATTTGGCATTATCTGTTTGTGGTATTGGAACGCTGTTAAGAGATACGGCAGGACATGAGCCATTTCGAAGAGTGAATGTTATCTGCGTCGATTTGCTTTCGTTAGCTTTTATGCGCCATTTTTTCATCCAGCCGCTAACACTGTTAAGGTTTTCTTGTAGGTAATCAGAAGCAATTGAGGGAAGGGTACTCCTGGCCATGACGACTGTATCATCTGCATACGTGGCTGTATATATGTTCTTTGATAGTGGAAGATCTGCCGTGAACAAAGTGTACAAGATGGGGCCTAGAACACTTCCTTGTGGTACACCTGCTCTGATTGCGTGAAGGTTAGTGGTTTCGTTGTTTACTTTAACAACAAAATGTCTATTTTGCAAATACGATTTTATGAGCATATAACAGTTGTGCGGTAAGCCCTGCTTAAGCTTGTATAGCAGGCCTTCATGCCAGACTTTATCGAAGGCTTGCGTTATATCTAAAAATGCCGCTGTACAGAATTGCCGCCTCTCAAGTGCTTGTCTAGCGAAATCATACACACAATTAACTTGCTCTATGGTGGAGTGAT
This sequence comes from Anastrepha ludens, assembly GCF_028408465.1. Taxonomy (NCBI): domain Eukaryota; kingdom Metazoa; phylum Arthropoda; class Insecta; order Diptera; family Tephritidae; genus Anastrepha; species Anastrepha ludens. Next base: position 63,073,227 of record NC_071503.1, on the reverse strand, counting down.
ACTTACGAAAACCAAATTGGTGGGCTGGAATGAGATTTCTTTGCGCAATTATTGGATTTATCCTTTTTAAAAGCAGCTTTTCGAAGAGCTTGGAGGCAACAGGCAATAGACTTATTGGCCTGTAATTGGATACCACGCTCGGGGTCTTCCCTGGCTTTTGTATAAGGATGATTTCAGCAACTTTCCATTGAGTTGGGAAATACTCTTGTTTTATCATCGCGTTAAATATAATGGTGAGGAATTTGTATCCACATTTGGGCAGTTCTTTTAAAACCTTACTAGTTATTAGATCGTAACCTGGCGCCTTTTTGGTTTTGAGAGTTTTGGTTGCTGCGTATCTAACTTCTTTCCAGGTAAATCGTACAGTCGGAAAATCCATTTGAAACGGAGCTGAGAGAAATTCGTTAACTTCTGAGTCTACCTCCACACTTTGACTCGGAAATGGTTGGAAAACATTTGATAGGTGTTTGGCAAACTCTATTGCTTTTTGTTTATCAGTTTTTGCCCAATCTCCACTACACGTTTTTATCGCTGCGTTGTGAGGCGTTGGTTGTGAGATCTTTTTCGTTGCCTTCCAGAGTGAGTAGTCAGTAGCTTCCGTAGGTGACAAGTTGGATAAGTATTCATGCAGTTCTGAGTTTTTTGCGTCTCTTATAGTGTTTTTTAATTGTTTTGTGAGCTTATTTAGTTTTTTTTTGTCGTTCCTGTTTCTGGTGCTTTGCCATATGCGCCGAAGCTTGCGTTTTTCTGATATTAAAATTTTGACGTGATCGTTAATGTGCGCTTCAGCGTGAGTGTGCTTAATTTCCGGCGTAGCGGTCCACGCAGCTCTTTGAATGCAGTTGTTGAAAATCTCAACGGCCGTGTCCAGATCAGAGTTGGATTTTAGTGGAATATTTAGGCACAGTGTATCCTCGACTAGTTCTTTAAAGTATTCCCAGTTTGTCATTTTATTGTGTAGCTTTGGTGTCATTTCCTTTTTTTGAAAACAAGAGTTTATTGTTAACAGCAAAGGTGAGTGGTCTGATGAGAGATCTAGACATGTGTCTATGGAGACCTGATTTTTAGATACACCTTTGCATATGCAAAAATCTATAAGATCCGGTGTTTTATTAGGGTCACTAGGCCAGTAAGTGGGTTGTCCTGTTGAGACGTGGAATAATTTATTGACCTGCATTGCTTTGAGGAGTTCGCGCCCTCTTGGAGTTATTAAGCGTGAGCCCCATTGCGGATGTTTCGCATTGTAGTCGCCACCTGCTATAAATCTAGGTCCCAACGATTTGAAATACCTTTGGTATTCAACGCTTTTTATTGATTGATTTGGAGTGCAGTACACAGAAGCAATCACAAGAGAGCTCTTTCCATCTGTGGCTGTTATAGCAGTCGACTGTAGATTGTAATTTTTAGTGTTTCCATGAACCATATGCGCAATATTATTTTTGATTAAGATGGCTGTTCCTCCTCTTGCTGTACCAGCAGGATGATTTGTGTGGTATAAATCATATTTTGGAATTTTTACGTAACATTTGTCTGTCAAGTGTGTTTCAGATATTAACATTATGTCAATATTTTTATCTGCTAGAAATACTTCCACTTCATAGCGGTGTTGGATGAGCCCATTGGCATTCCAAATTGCAAGCAGCAGCGGCCTATTCATTTTGGAACATTCGGAAGCATGGCTGTAAGCAGATTGAGTACAGTACCCATCTGTTCGACTAGAGTTCTGACCATTCTTTTCAGTTCTTCTATTTCATTATTAGTTTCTTTCTGAACAGTACCTTTTTCAGTAGTTGGTTGTGGTTTTTCTTGTGCTCCATTATTGATTTTCAGAGCTTCCGCGTAGGACAGCGTGTTTTTTGTTATTGCGGGTTGCGAGATTTCGGAGTTAGGCACAACATTTGGCAGCTCTTTTTTTCGCAGAGTTGGGTACGTTCTTCGTTGCAGGTCTTTGTAAATAGTGCAACCCTTGTAATTAGCGGGATGGTCCCCATCACATAGCACGCATTTAACTTCCTTTGAAATACCCCTTTTTGGACAGTCAATGGTTAAGTGATTACCAACGCATTTAACGCATCTTAGACTACGATTGCAAAAGTGCTTTGTATGCCCGTAGCGTTGACATCTTGTGCATTGTGGAATTTCGCGCCGTTTTCTTGGTGCTTCAAATTTAATTTTTGTATAAAGCAGATTATCGCATGCATATAACTCTTTACCATAAAAAATAAAAGTTCAATAGAGGCTTAGAAAGAGCAAATCATTTTAAACTATATACATATATTATGTCCAAGGCATCTTATGTAAAACGTTGTTGATTTCCCTACAACCAAATCAAACCCTTCATAGGGAATTGTTTCCTTACCAGGCACACAAGAAGATGGCATATACATATAATGGGTTATTCAATAGGGGCGCTTCAACTTTTTTCCGCTTGTCATTTGTAAACTTCATTAGTATACATTTCATCATGGAACGCTACACACTTGAGCAACGATTGCAAATCGTGCAAATTTTTTATGAAAATAATCGTTCTGTTGCTGCTACTTTAAGAGCATTACGGCCATTTTACGGTCCATTTAATAAGCCGTCCCGTTTTGGGGTTATGTGAAGTCATTGGTCTACAGTAACAAGCCGGCGACGATTTGTGAGCTCAGAGCCAATATTGAACGCGAAATTGCTGGAATTTCGGCCGATTTATGCAAAAGAATGGTCGAAAATTGGGTTCAACGATTGGACTTCGTAAAACGTGCACGCGGTGGTCATGCAAAAGAAATCGAATTTCATACTTAAATGTATATGTTCAAACTCGATAATAAAAAAAAAATTAGTTAAAAAAGTCAAACCGTTTGCGTTTTATTCAAAAAAGTTCAAAAGTTGAAGCGCTCTTACTGAAAAACCCTATACAAATATGTGAAAAATAGAACGACCCTTTACACTCTTAAATGCAACCCTGCTCATACAATTTTCTAGTTTTTCAACAGGTTATGGGCCCCAGAGCCACAAAATATAATTGATAACGGTTGGGAAAGTGCGTGTGCTAAACGATTAAATATTTGTTACACTCGGATTGATTATTTTTAACCGAATAATCACAGATTTATTGAACATGGCGACAAATGCGGTAGCATTTCCATTCGAGAAATTAAAAGGTCGCGAAAACTTCGACATTTGGAAGCATCATGCAAAATCCTATCTTGTCATAAAGAACTGCTAGAAGGTAGTTGAAAATGAGCTACCTGCAGAACCTTCAGAAAAGGAAAAAGACAGTGATGAACGTGCTCTAGCTGAATTAACATTAATGATTGAGCCAAATAACTTTTCGCATATTGCGTCAGCTACAACGGCTCATCAGGCATGGAAGGCATTGTTTTCCGCATACGAAGACACGGGTCTAACGCAAAAAGTGGAGCTTTTAAAGCAACTAGTACAGTGCAAACTGTCTGATTACGTATCAGTGCAGGAATACGTAAATTCGCTTGTGATGACGTCACTCAAAGTGCAAAATGCCGGTCTTAATATTGACGAAGAGCTAACCGCATCGTTGATGTTAGCAGGATTACCAGACGATTTTCGCCCGCTTGTGTTGGCCGTGGAAAACACAAAAGATAAACTCACGATTGATGGTGTAAAAACACTATTGTTACAAGACGTAAAGTTTGATAATACCAATACGTACAAATGTGGTGAAAATGCACTTTATTCAAAATCAAAAACAAATCCTAAGGAAAAATCGAATCAATTTCGGTGCCACTCTTGCAAACAACTAGGCCATTTTGCTAGAAACTGTCCTAACAAAACCAAGCGAGATGGCAGCACCACAAAAAGTAAAAGTGTCCTCTTTGCATCTCTTCTTTCGCATGACATTCGTAAAGACGAATGGTTTGTTGATTCGGGTGCTACTTCTCACATGACGAGAAATTATAATGTGATTGTTGATCAAGTGCCGGTTGCAAATAAAAATATTTTAGTCGCGAATAACAAAACTATTAAAGTTAAATCAAAAGGTGATGTAAATATGAGTATATACGCGAATGAAATAAAAACAGATGCTGTATTGAAGGACGTTGAATATGTACCAAAGTTGTGCGCAAATTTGTTATCAGTACGACAAATGACTAAAAACGGAAATAAAGTTATATTCGATGGTAATGAGTGCAAAATTTATAACAATAAAAGAAATCTGATAGCAACTGCGAATGCTGTGAACGACTTGTATCGCCTAAATTGTGATACGAAATATAATAGCGAGTCAAACACACAAAATGCATTTTATACTCGCGATAATTATGAACTATGGCATAGAAGAATGGGGCACATTTGCCCAGAGCATTTAAAGAAAGTTATGCGTGCTTCTATAGGTACTGATTTTGGATTAGCAACGAAAAGTGTGTGGTTTGTGTGAAAGGAAAGCAAACGCGTGCTTCCTTTAAAAGCAGTGGTATTCGGGCTGAAAATTTACTAGACTTAATACATACGGACGTAATGGGTCCGTTCGCAGAAAAGTCATTTTCTGGTGCTCGTTTTTTGTTGACATCGTTTTTTGTTGACGATTTTTCGCATAAACTGTTCGTGGTGCCAATTAAACACAAAGCTGAAGTGTTTGATGAATTCGTGAAATTCAAGAAACTTGTTGAAAACCAGTGCTCGCGCAAAATAAAAATTATTCGGTCAGATAATGGCACTGAATACATTAATGAAAAATTTCAGAAGTTTTGTTTATCTGAAGGTATTGTACATCAAACTACCTCACCGTATACCCCGGAGCAAAACGGCGTTGCTGAGAGGATAAATCGAACAATCATTGAAAAAGTGCGGTGTATGTTAATCGACTCGGGATTAGAAAAAAGGTTTTGGGCTGAAGCTGCAAATACGGCTGCGTATATATTAAATCGTGTTCCGTATGCGATGAATTTGAAAAGCCCTTACGAAATATGGACACACAAAAAACCGAACTTGAAATTTTTAAAATTATTTGGATGTAAAGCCATGGTCCATGTACCACGGGAAAAACGAAAGAAGCTAGATGCTAAGCCTTTTGAGTGTATTATGCTTGGTTATTGCAGCGAATTAAAGTCGTATAGGTTGTTCAATCCTAAAACACAAAAAATCATAATTAGTCGGCATGTTGTTTTTTTTGAAACACAAGATAACTATACGAGAAAAATGAACTGTACGCTTGAAATACCAGTCGCGGGTGAATTATTCAACATTGTCAATTCAGAAGAGGCAAATAATAAAGAATCGTCAATTGTTGAAGAAAAGCCGACAAAATCAGATTTTGAAAGTGCAAATGACTCTGATGAAGTTGAAGTTTCGGGTGGTCATATTATAGGACGTTCAGAAAGAATCGCGGCAAAAAGAGATGGTGTAAACTTTTGTGTAACTGATTTCATATCAGATGACCCTCAAAGTCTAGAAGAGGTTCTAGCTGGTGAGCATCCGGATGAGTGGAAAACCGCAGTTGGTAGTGAAATGAACTCTCATTATTTGAATAAAACGTGGTGTTTGAGTGAACTGCCATCTGGTAAGAAAGCCATCAAGTCCAGGTGGGTATTTAAAACTAAAACAGACGCAAATGGCGCAGTAATACGACGGAAAGCTAGGCTGGTGATCAAAGGGTGTAATCAAACAAAAGGTATTGACTACGAGGATACGTTTGCTCCTGTACTTCGATACACTTCCTTGCGTTTTCTTTTGGCGGTAGCAGCAAAACATGACCTACTTATCCATCAGATGGATGCAGTCACAGCATTTCTCAATGCTGAGATTGACGACGAGATTTACATGGTACAACCTAGTGGATTTGAAGACGGTTCTGACCGTGTTTGTAAGTTACTGAAATCTTTGTATGGACTTAAGCAGTCAAGCCGACTGTGGAATGAAAAGTTCAACAACGCTTTGCTAAAGTTGGGTCTTACACGTAGCAATGTAGACCAGTGTGTGAATTTCAAAGTACATAACGGCGAGATGCTGTTTGTTGCCGTATATGTCGACGACGTTTTATTGTTTTCAAACGACGAGTGCAGCATGAATATGCTAAAAAAGCAACTTCCATCAGAATTTAGTATGAAGGATCTTGGTGAAGTATCCTTAGTGTTGGGTATGCGTGTCACCAGAGACATTAATGCGGGCACCATCGCGGTCGACCAGTCGCAGTATATCACAGATATGTTGAATCGGTTTGGAATGTTAAATAGCAATCCAGTTGCAACACCAATCGATTTGAATCAGCGTTTGAGCGCCACAATGTGCCCTACTGACGAAGCGGAGCAGTGTGAGATGAGTAAAATTCCGTATATGCAAGCTGTTGGGTGCTTATTATATGCAGCACAAGTAACGCGGCCTGACATCAGTTTCGCTGTGAACGTTCTAAGTCGTTTTTCAACAAATCCAGGAAAAGCACACTGGGTTGCAGCAAAGCGCGTGATGCGTTACTTGAAGGGTACCGTAAACAGCGGTCTTGTATTTCGCAGAGAAGCAAGCAATCTTACTGGGTATTGCGACGCAGATTGGGCTAGTGACCTCGATGAAAGGCGATCGACGACAGGCTATATATTCACGTTTCAAGGAGGTCCGATCTCTTGGTGTACTCGACGACAGCGAACTGTTGCGCTGTCATCAACTGAGGCAGAATTTATGGCCATGACATCAGCAATCCAAGAAGCAACGTGGCTAATGCGATTACAACAAGAGCTGATACCAAATATGGCGAATGGTATGGTTCTTTACTGCGACAATAAAAGTGCCATACAAGTGGCTATGAACAATTCATATTCACCTCGCACAAAACACGTTGATATAAAAGGTAAATTTATTCGACAGCACTTAGACAGCGGTAAAATTAAATTAATATATGTACATACCAACTAACGACATGCTGGCCGACATCCTGACCAAAGGTATAGTTAAGGTGAATCATATCAATATTTGTAAGTCACTTTGTCTTATTAAAAAGTAAATAAAATTTGTTTGATATGCTTTAATTTGAATTGACATGTAATGTAATTAACGATAAATTTTTTAAATAATCTAAAAAAAAAGGTGTCGTTCAGGAAAAGTATTGAAGTGAAAAATAGAACGACCCTTTACACTCTTAAATGCAACCCTGCTCATACAATTTTCTAGTTTTTCAACAGAATTTATGCACATATTCGGCTGCGAGAACTTGCCACAGCAAAAACATTACGATTTGCTAAAAGTTCTCAAGAACCCGGCGCACTTTCATAGCCACATTGTATGTACAGTAACCTTCAAATAAGCCGCACTCTGATTTCAGTGTAAGTTTCTAACCAGGCAGATATTTATATGCATATGTTTTCGTGCACTTTTTATCAATTGAAGAACTACATACGTAAAGTAATATACTAATTAACCATTTACCTACTATCTGAGAACATAAAATAATTGTTTCGTAATTTTCTCCTCGTATCGAAATGTCCGGGACAAAACTTTTTAATAAGCTACTTCTTGCTGTATTCTGCATTTTACTGTACCCTCATGCGGGCACTTGACGAACAAGCAGCTGCGGCTGTCGAGCATTTAAAAGACATATTTACATATGAACATATATATTGATGCATACATATGCACGGAGCCGCGGCCACTCGACTTGACAAAAATTCAAGATTCTCCAAACATTGGTAAAAATTTCTGTAGGAAATACTCCAGTATTGACTATTTTAATTTGATTTCTTCACTCTTAGAAGAAAATTTTTGTCCACGTTGAGAAAAATTGGCATTTGGGCGGCTCCTTTTATGAATTAAATATGAGGTCGAACTTATCAATGAATTGTTTTTGTTGTGCTATACAATATTTGAAATTGTTCAGCGCCATGGCAACTAGAATCATGGCTGCTACGGCTGGGCCTATTAATGCATTTTGTTCTTGTAGGTGCCTAGCGGCTTAGCTTTGGACGAAATACGCATTTAGAGAAATAAAGTGAGTGGCCTGTATGTGCGGTTGTATGTACATGCATATGTGTATATTAATAAGCATTGTTTTGCTGGGAGTTCAGAATACAAATATGTACGTGCATAGGCTAGGGCATCAAGTGTGCATACGCACATACAAATATGTATACGCATATGTAAAAGAGAATTGTTTGAGAATATGTTAGGCAGGCACTCGATCATTCAGGTATTTACTCCCTGCATGTATGATAGATATGATAAGGTGATGCGTCGTTAGGTAGGTCATGGTTGCTGCAGTGCATATGTATGTATATACATATGTAACACTATAAGAATTCAAGGTGCAATTGTACAAATATAAGTAATATAATATATCTTATATCTTATATATAAAATAAAGTCAACTTTTTGTGTGTGTTCGCTAACCGGCCGTGTCTTTGCACCGACTTAAACCAAACTTACACACGTTGTTAAGAAGGTATTGAAGATGGTTTCCGTATAGTTTGGATACCTATTGGTGGATAGGGTTAGAGATATAGGTCAAAACGTGGACCCGGGTAACCTTGGGATGTGTATGTACAATGTGGGTATCAAATGGAAGCTGTTGGTGAATGCTTTAGTTCAGAGTATTTTTTATGCCGCTCCGTGACTACGGTCTCGAGATAGAGACCAAAACGTGGACCCTAGAATGTGCTTGTACAATATGGATATCAAATGGAAGCTGTTGGTGAATGCTTTAGTTCAGAGTATTTTTCGTGCCGCTCCGTGACTAGGGTCTGGAGATAGAGACCAAAACGTGGACCCTAGAATGTGTTTGTACAATATGGATATAAAATTGAAGCTGTTGGTGAATACTTTAGTACAGAGTATTTTTCATGCCGCTCCGTGACGGGGGTCTCGAGATATAGGTCAAAACGTGGACCCGGGTAACCTTTGGTTGTGTATGTACAATATGGGTATCAAATGAAAGCTGTTGATAAGTGCTTTAATACGGGGTAATTTTCATACCTATTGATGACTAGGGTCTCGAAATATATGCCAAAACGTGGACCCGCCGTGTCTTTGCACCGAATTAAACCAAACTTGCACACATTGTTAAGTAAGTATTGAAAATGGGTTTCGTAAAGTTTGGTGGTAATTCGGAACACTGGCAACGCCATAATGTCGTTTACTCTTTCAACGCTTGGGGCGGAACTGAACTATCAAATTGACAGTGTGAGTTACAATGTGTCAATATTTCTTTCTGATTTGGATGCCATAAGGAGAAGACGTAAGTGCAAAGTGTAAGCACTTTTTGTGAATTTTTTTGGAGGGGGTTTTGGAACAGTGAATAATTTGAGAATTTAACGTGAAATCCGCATGTTCAAATGAAATTATGTGTTCGTGGGAAAAACATTTTTTTTTCGTTTTTTTTGTTTTTGAAAAATATAAATGGATAATGGTTAAAAAAGCTCCAATGCTTAATAAAACATATAAATTGAAACGAAAAATACATGGATGATCAGCAAAAAAGACGATTGTTTCTTAGTTATTAATTTGCGTTGATTTTAAATTTAAAAACAATCTTCTTTTTTCCTGATTTTCAATTTATATTTTATATTTACTCAAAAACAAATAGAAAAAAAATATTGTTTATACCAAAGCGCTTGAATAAAAAAAATAAATAATATGAAAACCATTACTTTTCTGTTCTAAACCATATCTATTCTATTTTAGTGTGCCCAGCGAAGCGGGCCGGGTTTGCTAGTCTTATATATAAAATAAAGTCAACTTTTTGTGTGTGTTCGCTAACCGGCCGTGTCTTTGCACCGAATTAAACCAAACTTACACACATTGTTAAGAAGGTATTGAAGATGGTTTCCGTATAGTTTGGATACCTATTGGTGGATAGGGTTCGAGATATAGGTCAAAACGTGGACCCGGGTAACCTTCGGATGTGTATTTACAATATGGGTATCAAATGGAAGCTGTTGGTGAATGCTTTAGTTCAGAGTATTATTCATGCCGCTCCGTGACTAGGGTCTCCAGATAGAGACCAAAACGTGGACCCTAGAATGTGTTTGTACAATATGGATATAAAATTGAAGCTGTTGGTGAATGCTTTAGTACAGAGTATTTTTCATGCCGCTCCATGACTGGGGTCTCGAGATATAGGTCAAAATGTGGACCCGGGTAACCTTTGGTTGTGTATGTACAATATGGGTATCAAATGAAAGCTGTTGATAAGTGCTTTAATACGGGGTAATTTTCATACCTATTGATGACTAGGGTCTCGAAATATATGCCAAAACGTGGACCCGCCGTGTCTTTGCACCGAATTAAACCAAACTTACACACATTGTTAAGTAAGTATTGAAAATGGGTTTCGTAAAGTTTGGTGGTAATTCGGAACACTGACAACGCCATAATGTCGTTTACTTTTTTAACGCTTGGGGCGGAACTGAACTGTCAAAATGACAGTGTGAGTTACAATGTGTCAATATTTCTTTTCGATTTGGATGCCATAAGGAGAAGACGTAAGTGCAAAGTGTAAAAATTGTTTGCGAATTTTTTTGGAGTGGATTTTGGAACAGTGAATAATTTCTTACGAAATTTGAGAATTTAATGTGAAATCCGAATGTTCAAATGAAATTATGTGTTCGTGGAAAAAAAAATTTTTTCGTTTTTTTTTTTTGAAAAATATAAATAGATAATGGTTAAAAAAGCTCCAATGCTTAATAAAACATATAAATTGAAACGAGAAATTCATGATTTTCAATTTATATTTTATATTTACTCAAAAACAAATAGAAAAACAAAAAATATTGTTTATGCCAAAGCGCTTGAATAAATAATAAAGAAATAAATAATATGAAAACCATATCTTTTCTCTTCTAAACCATATCTATTCTATTTTGATGTGCCCAGCGAAGCGGGCCGGGTTTGCTAGTATATTTATATATATGTACATATATGAATATACCAAAGCACTTATACGCTCTATACATTCTCGTCTCAGATTAGATTTAACACGAAAAATTTGCAACAATTTTCATTAAATTTGTATTTATAAAGTTTTAAATTTACTATAACGCAGGCAACAAAATGTGAGGTCGTTCTAAAATGTATCATATTTTGTTTAAATTATCCTTTTTAAATGAAAGCAACGAACATTAAAGTCACTTTGATTTTAAATGTTGGCGCTTATAATTCAAATATATGTATCTTTGAGTGTTCATTTAATTTTGTTTGAAAATATAAATTGAATAAAGTTACGTTTATCAAGGGAACATAGAAATGCACATGCAAATACCTTGCAAAATGCCGTTGTTCATTCGTCAATTTGATTTCCTACAGAAGCCAAAAACTGTGCAGAGCCAATATACCATACTACAGAGAGAATTCACTGTAATCAGCTCTGTTAAAAGTTTCACCACACCACCGCGGCGGTTAGACTTCATTTTTGACAATTCAAACTATTTGTAGCCCGTGAAACTTCTCTATACATTAACGTTCTCTGGCAGTTGTACAAAGACAAAAAGTTACATGTATTTTGTTCCTGCTCTTTTGGCACAAGTGGCAAAATTATTTCCAAGGCGAATTGGATTGCGAATATTTATTATTTATTATTATTATTATTATTATTATTAATTGTTCGACTTTTACATTTCATTACATTTCATTTTTAATCATTAACATTAGAACGTACGACAGTGACACTAGGTCGTTTGTCGGAAGAAAACAGAAAAAAAAAAATCTTACATTTTACATATGTTACTATGGTACTATATATTGAATTCGCTTAAAATTAATTTTCTATATTCTATAGCACCAGTGATGAACTTAAATAAATTTTATATCCAGAAGGGCCAACACCATTTAAAATGTCTATGATTTCATCTCGGTTTAAACTAAATTTTCCAAAAAATCTTTGACGAATTCTTTTAAGTATCGGGCATTTTCCTAAAAAATGTGTGATGTCTTCTAATTCATTTAAGTTACATAAAGTGCAATTTAAATCCCTTTGGCTTCCCAAGTATATTAAATCACATCTGGCTTTCATAATCCACATAATTTTATAGATTCTAGTATTATCGTTTAAATAGCTTCTGGCGTTGTTATGGTCTAATTCCTTATATAATCGGGTGCTTTGGTGTGCCCTTTCCCATAAAGTTCGAATATTCGAATCATGAAGATTTTCTAATATTGAAATTATATTTCTATTCCACTCTCTTTTATTTGAAGTGCCCCAGTTACATGTTATATTTAACTTTTGTGCTAGATTACTAATTTCTTCAACCCAAAATATCTGTTTTTCTAAAATCCTTTTTGATAGTATATGAGGCAATCTATTATCATCATATTCAAATAACGTTTTGAATATATATTTTAAGTGAAGCTGCAGTGTATACAAATGAAAACTTGGAACATTTGTCTCCAAGAGAATGCAATAAGATGGCGTATTACTCGGGAGATGAAGTACCCTTTTTAAAAAATAAAGTTGAATTTTGTCTACTTCTTCAAACAACGAGTTTCCCCATACCTGAGCAGCATAACTCTGGATTGCTCTAGTCACCGCTAAAAACAGTTTCCATTTTGCCGACAACTTAATTTTATTTTTACTAAGAAATGTGCACCAAGTTGCATTTATGCTATTTTTCGCTAGAACATTTCTATTTTCTATATGTTGCTTGAAACTGAGTTTTGATGTTAGCTTTACACCCAAGTAATTATATTCTTTCGTTATTGGTATAACTTCGCCGTGAAAAAACCACTTTTCTTTTTCTGCTATTCTACCGCCTCTCCGAAAGATCATTATAGCTGACTTAGATAAGTTTACTTGCATGTTCCACTTTTCGCAGTATTTTTCTAAGTTGCTTATCATTTTTTGAAGAGCACTAACCTCATCTGCTAATATGACGATATCGTCAGCATATAATAGCAAACGGATATTTAACTCATCTATAAAGAGTCCCCCCTCCAAGCAGTCGTGCAGGTCATTCAAGTAAAGAGCAAAGAGCAAAGGTGAAAGCAGGCACCCTTGCTTTACTCCTGACGATATTTTGAATTTTTCACTTATTTCATCTCCTACTTTTACTATCGAACATGTATTTCTGTAATAACTTTCAATAAAGTTTGCCATTTTGGTGGAGATTCCTATTTCATGAAGCTTGTATAGCAATAGTTGTCTAGGGACAGTATCAAAAGCGGCTTTAAAGTCCACAAAAAACGCGTACACTTTTTTCTTCTCCCTGAACTTAATATGGACTATTGCTGCTAGGTTATATATGTTATCTTATAGTAAATAAACGGAAACAAAGTTTTCCGAGTGTCGCATTAAATAGTTCGAAGTACATTTGTGTTATTAATAGCAAAAATAATTAACAACTAGGATATTTATTTACTCCTGAGCAAGAAGTTACAGCATTCATAATAACAAAGTGTTCAATTTTGTTATTAAATAAAAATGGAGAGCAGGTAAAACGAAATTTGCGGAGACATAGGTATAAAAGTACAATTTGAATTTTACTAATATCTTGCAGACACAAATTATACATGGGAACCATCATCATCAACATTTGTGGGTCTGCGTTGTGGTGATGCATTGACATGCAAGTAAACAAGGAAATACTTACCTCTGCTTCAGATAATATTTCCACCTAGATGCATTAATTATTATTATTAATTACAAAGTTGTTCAGCGTTTACATACCGACATAAAAGATGGGGCACCCTGTAGTATGTAATAAATTATGGGTTTAACGATATTTTTAACATAATAAAGAATTTCACAGCTGATATAGATAACAAAATCTATTTAATTTTTAATCTTTAATTTATAAAAATAACATTTGCCGGGAATTTCTATAGCATCCTTTTATTCACTAGCTTTTCGACAGCTTTTCAATTTGGAGTTGTGAAATCCTTATAGCAGGCGCTGCATATAGGTGGAAATACTATCTGAAGCAGAGGTAAGTATTTCCTTGTTTACTTGCATGTCAATGCATCACCACAACGCAGACCCACAAATGTTGATGATGCCGGCAAAGAAAACAGGTCTGTAAACATAATTCTAATAAAATTTTTGTTAAATATTATTAATTAGGGATTCATTTTACAGAAAAAAGCGTGTGTCCATAAACGTTGTGTCCACTTATTACTTATTATAAAATGTAATATAGAATATCCCATGCGCATCGCTGCCATAATTTTTTGCAACCTCAGCAAACGACGCATATGGATTTCCTCCAACTTTTAATTGACTAATTGCGGCCGCCGTAGCCGAATGGGTTGGTGCGTGATTACCATTCGGAATTCACCGAGAGGTCGTTAGTTCGAATCTCGGTGAAGGCAAAATTAATAAAAACATTTTTCTAATAGCGGTCGCCCCTCGGCAGGCAATGGCAAACCTCCGAGTGTATTTCTGCCATGAAAAAGCTCCTCATAAAAATATCTGCCGTTCGGAGTCGGCTTGAAACTGTAGGTCCCTCCATTTGTGGAACAACATCAAGACGCACACCACAAATAGGAGGAGGAGCTCGGCCAAACACCTAACAGAAGTGTACGCGCCAATTATATATATATATATATAATTGCGGAATTATTTATTTATTTAATGTCTAACAAAAATTCAGAACAGACATTTAAGATATAAATTTCAGGACTAAAATACACATTTACAATATTTAATATTAAACAGTGTAAACTTAGATTGCCAACATAAAAAGCCATTAAACTGCTAAAAATATATAGAAGTAATTAACAAAATTAATACTTAGGAAACTAAAATGACAAATATATACTAGGTATTATTTAGATTTCTCACATAGAAAGTAATTTTTTAATTGTGTTTGAAATACATGTTTGGCCCTAGAGAAGTCTAAATCCAAAAGGGAGGCGAGATAATTAAGGTCAGACAGCGTTCAAACGAGCACTATCTAATGTCCTACTAAAGCCAACACGAAAAATTTTGCAACGGCGAAAATTTCTGCAAGGAACATTAAACTGTATTCTTTCTAGAAGAAACGAGCAGTCAATTTGTCCATTAATTAGATCAAAGATAAATGATACTGCCTGAAAAGTACCTCTGTCACTTAATGAAAAGAGAATAATCAAACGACAGCGTGGGACGTATGATGGTTTCGGGTCTGAGAAATGGAGTGAATGTAGGCGAAACGCACAAAAATTTTTTGAACCCTCTCCACTCGATTTATATGGACTGCATGATAAGGTCTCCAAATAAAAGAGGAGTAATCTAATTTGGACCGCACAAACGCAGAGTATAAAAGTGAAGAGTATATGGGTCAGTGAAGTGGGATGAGTAACGTCTAACAAAAGCGAGCATAGCAAGAGAATTGGAAATGGCATAATTTAGGTGCGAGATAAAATTAAGCTTTGAATCGAAGAAGACCTCTAAATCTTTTATCACATCAGACGAAGCAAGATATGTATAATTGATATGATGAGACGTATAAAGTGGGTTTTGAAGCTTAGAAAATGAGATTTTATGCCATTTTTCAATATTAAGAAATAGACGATTCATAAGGCACCAGGAAAATAAATTGTTCAACTCGGACTGTAGGGCGGCTGAATCACTAGAATTTCTTCTTTCAGCGTACACTTTTAGGTTATCAGCATAGAGAAGAAAGTTAGCGAAGGAAAAGCACGAACAAATATCATTAATAAACAAAACAAATAACAAAGGTCATAAAATATTACCCTGAGGTACACCAGAGGTGGCAGTGTACTGTTTCGAAGAAACTCCATCGATAACTACAGTACTGCATCCCTTTATTAAATAGGATCGAATCCAATCAAGGAACGTAGAATAAAAACCGAGACAAGCCAATTTAGTTACTTAAATCGTATGGTAGATTTTATCAAAGGCTTTAGAGAAATCCGTGTATATCGCGTCAGTTTGGAAACCATTCTGGAAGCCTGCGTGGCAATCATCAGTAAAACCGGATAAGTTAGTTAACGTAGATCTTGCAGCAACAACACCATGCTGTCGAACACTAATTAGATGTTTAACGCTAAAATATAACTTGTCTTTAATAACGCATTCAAAAAGTTTAGATACAGAAGATAATTTGGAAATTGGTCTATAATTTGCAATATCGCTTTTATTACCCCTTTTGAAAATAGGAGTGACTGAAAGATTTGTTAAAAATTAGCTTAAGAGGTTGCACCAAACAAAGTTACCGTAAGCCCGTCTACATCCGAATGAGCAGAGTTTTTAATCTTTAACAATCCCTCAATGACATCATCATCTGATAGAACAAGCGAACCGAAGTCAACTGAAGAAGACACTTTCCCCAAGAAATTATGGCGAATAGCTGCCAAATGTACTTCCTTAATATCTTCATCAGACACAAAGATTGATGAAAAGAAATCGGCAAATAAATTCGCTGCATCACTGACAGAGCAGGCAGTTACGTCCCTATAAAAACAGAATTAGGAATAGAAGGGGCCTTTTTAATCGATTTAATGTATCGCCAAAAATTCTTCGGATTACTTTTTATGTTAAACTCAAATTTGTGAATGTATTCCTTATAGCAAGACTTATTTAAAGTACGAAATTTATTCCTGTGGAGGATAAAAAAATCATAATAGCGGATTTCGTTAGTTAACTTAAACTTCTTAAAAAACTTATTTCTCAAATTTTTATGATGTTTAAGTTCTTTCGTGCACCAAGGAAACTTATAATTTACACGCTTAAGAATTGAAACTTGTTGAGAACATATATCTAGGACTAAAGTTTTAAATATCATAAAGCATTCAGCAACTTCAATATTGCCGAAAGATACTTCCCAATCAATTTCACGTAAGGCATTATCAAGAGTTTGGAAATCACACCCAGCAAAATTAAAGGAAGGATGAGCACTATCAGGACTGAATTAAAAAAAAATCCAGGTCAATCTTTACAGGAATATGGTGAACGTTGATCGGCGATATTGAAGAAAAAGGCTGCGATACGACAGAATTAATGTTGTCGCTTATAAAAATCAAATCTAACAAACGACTCAGACTATTAGTAAACCCATTAATCTGAGTTAGACCCGTGCACAGTAAATTATCAGTAAAGTAAGATTCCTTAGGACTATTGACGTTTGAAGGCGTTAGATATACGTTATTATCTAAATATAACCAATTTATATTGCTTTAGTTAAAATCCCCTAAGACACATAATTGGTTATTCCCAATAACTTCCTGAAGGGCTAATACGTTGTTCACATGCGACTTATACAAGCACTCATTACTTAAGGGTGGAATATAAGACACACAAATATAAAGAGAACTATGTGCACCACGTATTCGCACGCATAGCTGGTCTAAGGTTGCAAACACAGTGCACGCTGAGACGAAGACGAAGATGAAGACGAAGCTGAAGACGAAAAACAGTGCAGAACAAATCGTATGAATTCGCTCGTTCGTACGCATAGTGCGCGCTGTGACGAAGACGAAGATGAAGACGAAACGCAAGCAATCAGCTTCAAACGCTGCTGTACTGAATTTGAAGACGAATCGCTTGCTAGTTACCGTGGCTTTTGTTTGTTTGTTCTGTCTATGCTTTGGCACGTTAATTAAGTTAAGACAGTCGATAAACAAGTAATTAAATGAGAAGTAATAATCAATAAAAGGCATATAACTAAATATATTTTAAATTATTTTTTACCTTAACGTCACAATTAGCCTTTCAGCACATATAATTGGCGTTTTATTAAAATTAGTCCAATTTTTAATAATAAGTGGCTCAATTTTAATTAGAATATAATCAAATGAGCGAATTGTCATTCTGGTATATTCCACAAATTTCTTTTCATCGTGGCGCATACAAATGATGAAATTCACCAAATGCTTCTCTTACCAAATTTATAGGGTGTACTTTTTTATTTACTTTTATACGTTTTAATTTAAAATATAAGCTTTGCTCAATCAGCAGGTCATCATCTGATGAGGAATCCATTGCGACTAACATAACAAAAGCGCAACCAATTCGTCTTGCACTGTGCAACCTATTCGCTTACTCGCAACGCAAGCAATTTCTCTTCAGCTTCGTCTTCATCTCAGCGTGCACTATGTTTGCAGCCTAATACAGCATCAGTCTCAAGTAATTGAATGAGTGATGCGTGACGATTACAGCGAACTGCAATCATGACTCCGCCTCCTCCGCTCATCCAGTTTTATGAGCATCTCTGTCTTTACGAAAAAGAACGTAAAGCTTTGGATCGAAAAATTCAGCATCCAAAAAGTTTGAGTTGAGCCAACTCTCAACATCATACTCACAACAAGAACTAAGCAATCGCACTTCATCTGACTTATGTACTTCTTAGTCCGGACGCATTTTCATAATAAATTTTAATTCGATTATTATGCCTGGCACAGGCAACTAATTCTGCAGCGGTTGATTTACTTGCTTGCTTAAAAAAATAAGCGGACGAATAGATACATTAACAGGCCAAATCTCAGGCTCAAGCAGTTTATCGTAATTATGCTCACTAACACCTAACTTAAAGTTTATGGGCCTAAAAGAGTATGCGTTTATCTCTTTTTTAATGAGCTTATAGGATAAGATATACTTCGTATCTAAGTCGGCATATTTTTTAACATATTTAATGATGTCATCCGTTGACACCGTAGGTGAGAAAGAGGACAAATGTAGCCACTTAAAGCGAACAGCAACCTCCAGTTCGTTGTTCTCACCAGATCCAACAACACGTAATTGATTTTTCTTACGCTTACTCTTTTTACCATCAACAGAGACCCAAGCAAAATCAGTGGGAGCCAGCGTAGAGTTTTTATGTTTTGCAGCAATTATCCGCGAAGATAAATTATTATTTACACTCTTAGCACTAACGGAGGGAGCATCAACTCCACTACCAACAGTTGGGCGAACGACAGGCATAACAGGCGGCGTCAAATTCTCAGAGGCAGCAGCAGCGTATGTGACAGCAGCAGGGGCGTCAGCAGCAGCATTCGATGTTATCTGAAGACGAGGGGCAGCGGTAAAACTGCTGGAAGCAGAACAAGTTGGCACAGTTGTTGTCATTGAATTGGTTGTGTTAGCAGCGCGCGAGATACGGCCAGTATTAGCATCAGCACAAATTGGCACAGGATTTACTGCAGTAAAGCAGTTCTGATATAATCTCTTCATAGAGAGAAGATCCGTTTGAAGGTTATCAACCTTTCCCAGTAGCGCTTGTTTTTCATCATAAAGAGATCGCAGCAGGGAAAGTATATGACCATTCTCTGCTCTAAGCCCAGCTAATTCTTTCAAAACAGCAGTGAGCGAAGATTCCACCCCATTGCCATTCTGTTGGCCATTGTTTGGCCTTTGAGTAACTGGCGAAACAGATGGTCCAATAACAATATTCTCATCCACCACCGGCGGCAATGCATCAGGTGTGTTGCGGGGTGGAGGCAACAAAGAATATTGCCGACAGGCCAATAGCTTTGAATATGGCCAAACAGTCGCTCGAATGGTTGACACTGAACCCAATTTTTGGAAGCAAATTTTAATGACTGACGGGGCACATTTTAACCTCTCTGGCAGCGTGAATAAATAAAATTTCCGCATTTGGAGAACTAAAAATCCACACGATATATATGGAACACCATTGAATGACCGAAAAGTAACTGTTTGGGCCGGCTTTTGTGCCGAAACCATCATTGGGCTATATTTTTACCGAGAAAACGAAAAGGTCGATGGAAACAAATATTGATGGATATTGGCTCATTATGTCTGCCCGCAAATGCGTGAGAAAGGTCAAGACGGTGACTGGTTTCAACAAGACGGTGCGCTATGCCACATTGCGAATGCAACTATCGAATTTCTGCAACGAAAATTCCCAGGACGTCTAGTGTCAAAAAGAGGCGACATCGACTGGCCCCCCAGATCACCTCTCTTAACCCCCCCGAACTTATTTTTGTCTGGTTATCTGAAAAGTAAGGCTTACGCCAACAAGACTCAGACTATTGACCAGCTTAAGGCAAACATTCGTGTCGAAATCGACGCTATAAAACCCGAAATGCTTGAAAAGGTGATGACAAACGCAGAAAAAAGATTGCAGTATGTGGTTGATAATACAGGTGGCCACTTGATTGATATTGTATTCAAAAAATAGTTTTAATAAATTGTAAATAACCAAACCAAATAAAAATACCTCACTTATACAAATAAGTTTTTCTTTTCAAAGTTATTCAATGTTTTCATTTAACCCACCATGAACTAAAAAGGAGGCTCCGAATAGGGATTGGCGAACTACCCATTCGCGAAATGGCGCGTGTGCTGTTCGTCCAATCATCTATACGGAGAGTACCGTACCTACACATTCCCAATTCGAGGTGTGCTTGGAATCGTGCCGGGGGCTGAATGGTGCAGGGAATTAAAACATGTGCATAGCGAACGGAGTTTCCCTTTCGAATACCTGGCTGCCTTCGAGAGTAACTCTGGCCTTACCGCGTTAAGAGGCGCTGCCGCGAGAGAGCCCATTACTTCCCCTTAACACTCATAAGGAATTGTTGTGGAGGCGAAGCAACCGTAAGAACGATAAGATGTCCACTAAAAAAGATATAAGCAAAAAATTCGTGCCCCGCTGCGACACAATACCCTCCTCCTCCGAGGAGAACCTGCTGGCTTCCAGCCAAGATACGGCTGAGTCAGCAAAGAGTAAGGGAAGTGCCAGCCACAGCACTCCCCTACCAAGCAAGCAACAACAGCAAACAGTTCTACCAACAACATCGCAAAAGGCCGTAGGCGGCACTCAGAGAGAGAATCAGGCCGAAAAGACACCCAAATCAGAGGGTGTTCTCTGAAGTCTCGCTATTCGAAGGCTCTGTTCATTCTAAACAAGATTGCTAAGAATGATCTCGCTGAAGCGACTGACGAGCGTGACGTGGCCGATAAGGTAAAATACCAACAGATGGCCAAGGAGTATGAAGACTACATATCCAAAAAACCTAAAACATACAATAACAAAAACGGTGATGCGACGAAGAGAAAAAGGTCACAGGACGTATTCGATCAGGCACCGAAGAGGCCTAAGGTGTCCAACAGCATCGAAGAAACAACAAAACAAAGACCATTCAGTGAGCGGGTTAAGGATAACCTCCTCTATGCACTGATCGACGATAACACTAACAGCGGCAGAGTAGTCCTGCAGAATCGGGGGCAGGTGGAGGCCAAACTGTCCAAGCTCGTGCAAGACAAGCATCTAGTTGGAGTACAGGGCGGAGCTCTTTCTTCCTTCGAGGCTATAGGGTAATCAAGTGCGACGACGACTGGTCAAGGGTTGCCCTAGAGAAGTGCGTTGCTGAGATCAGCAGCTCACTGGAAGGCTTAAGGCTGAAGGTCAGTCCGGCCATTGGCATACCTTGCCCTCCTCACGCTCGACCTAGATGAGGTCGACAGCAACATACAGCTAGAAAAGCTGGAAAATCTGTACCTAGCAGAAGACGACAACCACCTCGATGCCTAAAGCCATACAGGTGAATTTGCAGCACTCGAAACGTGCAACAGAGAACTTGGCTGTCTTCCTCAGGGAGAGGGACATCGACATCGGATTCATACAGGAACCCTGGGTCAGAGACAATGAGATTAAAGGTTTCAAGACAACAACAACATTAACATATTCTACACTAAATCAGACGGTAAGCCCCAATCATGCATAGGCACTAAAAAACACTTAAAAGCTTTTCTGTGCTCTAATTTTAGTACTTCATCTTTACTGTGGTGAATAAATGGTTGCAGAAATCGTCAATGTACCTGGGATCAGTATACATACCACATGATAAACCGGCGCCACCGGAGGAAGTGGTGCGATTCCTATCAACACCAAACAACACGGACAAACTGTGGACGGGCTGCGACGCAAACGCCAGAAACGAGCTCTGGGGCAGTTCGGGAGCGAATGAAAAAAGTTAATCACTTTTTGAATTCTTATTAAATACCAACTTCGACATATGTATCAACCTTTACTTTTCCGAGCTCGATAAATTTTCCAGGCTCTGAAGAGGTTTTAGACGTTACTTTATGCACAAACAATAACTGGTAAATAGTCACAAATTTAAGAACAGACTGACACACATTCCGCAGAGAAACCCAGTCTAAACTTCAACATATAAATAAAACCATAACGTCAAATAAAGACTTAGATGAGAAAGTAAGAGCTTTCGAAGCTTCGTTGACGAAAGTGCTTGAAGTTTCATGTCCTGCCACATATAACAAAACAACTTATCCCACCTGGTGAAATGAAGATTTAAGTCAACTAAAGGAAATAACATAATACTCAACAAAAGGTTGAGCGTATATGCTGAGGAAATTTTGGATGACTACCAGTGCGGTTTTCGCCAGGGTAGATCCACAACAGACCAATGTTTCACACTAATGCAAATTCTTGAGAAACACAGAGAGTTCGAACTAAATCTGCACTGTCTGTTCATTGATTTTAAGCAAGCTTTCGACAGCATCAATAGAAACTGTCTGAACGACATAATGCTTAAACAAGGTATACCGGTAAAAATTATAAAACTAATTCAGATGACACTATCAAACACTAATGCCAAGGTTATGATAAATGGAGATGTTACCAACGAATTCAGCATTTCATCAGGTGTAAAACAAGGCGATTCACTATCAGCGACAATTTTTAATTTATTACTACATGAGGTAGTATGCAAACTGAAATGTGGCAATTCGATTTTTAATTGCAGCTCGCAAGTGTTAGCTTATGCCGATGACATTGTCGTGATTGCACAGAATGAACATGAGCTTAAGAAAATTTATATGCGATTGAAAAACACAGCTTTAGAAGTGGGTCTACGGGTAAACATAGATAAAACGAAATATATGCACTTCGCAAAGAAACCGAGTGAAGATGCACACATTGAAATAGATGGTGAATGCATACAGAAGGTCGACAAATTTAAATACTTAGGTTTTTTCATCAGCAGTAATTCTGACACTTCCGTGGCAATAAATGACCGAGTAAGTGCGGCAAATAAAGCATTCTTTGCTCACATAAAATTATTCAAGTCCCGATTGCTATCAAGAGATCAAAAGATAGCAATGTATAAAGCGCTTATAAGACCCATACTAACATACAGCAGTGAGGTATGGGTACTTAAAACAAAAGACATGGACCAAATACTAAGGTTTGAAAGAAAGATACTGCGAACAATATATGGTCCTTCCCGGCGAGATGACGGAACGTATCGGATAAGATACAATCATGAGCTAGACACATTGATACGTAATGGAAACGCAATACGCTTTATAAAAAGTCAACGAATCAGATGGCTGGGGCACATGTACCGAATGCCCAAATGGAGAGCTGCCAATATAGCGTTCCATAGACAACCAATTGGACGGAGATGTCGAGGGAGACCAAACAAACGCTGGGTAGATGAGGTCACAGCCGACCTGCAGAAAATGGGTATCACAAACTGGAAAGGAGTAGTAGAGAATCGATCGGAGTGGAGAACCGTAGTTGTGGAAGCAATGGTCTGCACAAGACTGTAATGCTAATGATGATGAAAGGAAATAAGAAGAGAAATCTCCAACATCTGCTACAAACACAAGTACTTCAAACCCTGCAAAGATTGCCTTAGGGAATACAAGAAAGTAATCAAAGAGGTTCGGACTGAGGGTTGGAGTGATTTTGTAATTCTGTAGGTAAGCTCTTATCCAAAGAAAACTCCTGTCCTTCCTTCTTGAGGATAGAAAGCGGAGAATGGGCCCAATCCTCGGCCGATGCACTAAACTATCTTATAAATACACATTTCCCAGGTAACACAGAATATATTGATAACAATAGTAACAGTGTCCAAACGACCAACAGTGTCAAATCAACCATATCGTATCCCAAGATAGAATACTGTGGGCGATGCAAAACTTTGAACCATACAAAGCAGCCGGCCCAGGTGGGATCCCACACCTTGGCGGGGAACAGTCTCATGCTAGGGCATATTCCAAAAAGCTGGAGGAGGGTCAAGGGGATTTTTATCTCCAAAGCTGGTAGACGCGGTCATAATTCAGCGAAAAACTTCAGACCCATCAGCTTTTCCTCCTTTATTCTCAAAACTCTTGAGCGATTGTTGGATGTATATCTCAGAGAGAAGATTACAAACACAATGATTTCATCATCCCAACATGCCTACTTCAAAGGAAAATGCACAGAGACAGCTCTTCATGAGGTTCTAAGTACGATTGAGAGGAGCATAGAATACAAACAACACTTTTCTCGACATAGAAGGGGCGTTTAACAATGTAAGCACAAGATCCATAATTGAGGCTCTTGATATGTTAGACACAGACCTAGGTCTCAAGGAGTGGATAAAGAACATGCTAAGGTTAGGTTAGCCTGGTTGACAATAAGCCACGCATAGACCTTTTGGTCCCTAGCGATACCAGATGGAGACCGACCTCTATGAATACTGAAAGTAGACATCATGTAGGATGTCAGCGCTTTTTGCGAATCTAAGCAGAACTGGGAAATCGGTTTTTGAGACGCCCTCCAGACTCTCAAACAATGGGGCTCCCAGGCATTTTGAACGCGTTTTTAATAATTCCGGACAGAGGCACAGAAGGCTCTCTATAGTTTCCTCAACATCTTCTCTGCATTCCCTGCATTCCGTGTTAGCAATCCCTATCTTGTACGCATGTGCAGCCAATAGATTACGACCTGTTAGAATACCTATAATAGTTCTGCAGTCCTTTCGCGAAAGCGTTATTACGAATTGAGTCAGTTTTTTGTCGTTAGTTCTACACATAACTTTTGCTCTTTTGCATGTGGTCAAATTAATCCACCTAGCTTCCACTAGTTTTTTCACGTAGTCATCAATTTCGTTGTATATTGTATTTATCGGTTTTGGTATGTCGTTCTCTTGCTCAAAGCACGCTTTGCTATCTCATCTACTATTTCGTTCCCCATAATGCCTTTGTGACCAGGCACCCAATAAATATGCAGCCTACTGTTTGCGGCTAGCCTTTCTACGGCCCCTCTGCTCCGTTGAACATTTTTGGATTTAACACAATATGAGCTTATTGCTCTTATTGCTGCTTGACTGTCCACGTATATATTAATTGTTCAGTTTTTCCTTGTTCTTGTTCTTCTTCCGCTTGGAAAATACTGCTGTGGTCTGGCAGCTTGATAGGCTGCCTAATCCCTAGCTTTGAGCAGTAAACACCGGCTCTCAATCGATCTGAAGTTTAAGAGCCGTCTGTATAGATGTGAAAAGTTCTGTGGCCAGGCTTCATGCCTTTGTGCCATCCCTCCCCTTCAACTGTAGTACCTTTTCTTCCAATTAAAGTACGGAGTCATGTAGTCTGTGCAATCTGAACTCCAGGTGTATACTTCAGCAGCCACTAACCTTCTCGCGTGTTTCGCTGCTAGGTTTTCCGCCATAAGGTCAACAGGTGGCAAGCTGAGTATCATTTTTAGCGCC
This sequence comes from Anastrepha ludens, assembly GCF_028408465.1. Lineage (NCBI taxonomy): Eukaryota > Metazoa > Arthropoda > Insecta > Diptera > Tephritidae > Anastrepha > Anastrepha ludens. Next base: position 63,047,895 of record NC_071503.1, on the reverse strand, counting down.
GCCGTTGGAGTCCACCATACTAAGGCCCCATACAGCAATATCGGTCAGACTACTGCCTTGTAGCACCAATGCATCAGAGAGGGTGATAGACCCCATGTAACACCCACCATTATTTTACATGCGTACAGCGCATTACTGGCCTTTTTCACCCTTTCCTCAACATTGCGCCTCCACAGCAATTTACTGTCCAGTATTACTCCAAGGTACTTCGCAAGATCTTTGAGAAGTAGTTCGTTGCTGCCAAGCTTCGGAAGGTTTCACGCCGGGACTTTGTACTTCCTGGAGAAAAGTACCATGTCCGTTTTTAGGCTATTATCCCTAGCCCTGCGCGAGATGTCCATTGGTGTACCGTTTTAAGGGTATTATTCATCACATAACTCATGGTGCCCAAGTACTTTCCCGTAACTACTACAGCTATGTCATCTGCATATGTCACTAGTTTAGGTGCCCCTCTGTCAAATTTCATGAGCAGTTCATTTGCTACAAATAACCGTAATAGCGGCGATAGTACTCCACCTTGCGGAGTGCCTCTGCATGCATATTTGGAGACTCTCGTGTCTTTCCATTCCGCTCTTATCTTCCTGCTAGCTAGTAGCCTTATCCATAGATAGACCGCGGGTTGCACATTAAGTGACTCTATTCTATTTAAAATCGCATTTTTCGTCACGTTGTTAAAAGTCCCTGATATATCTAGAAATACTCCTAGAGCATACTCCTTTTATTCTAACATCCAATGGGCCTGTATTTTTTCGACTAGAGAGGGCTGTTTGTTACAGCTTTTGGAATAAGCTCAACTCTCACTTCTCGCCTCAATACAGGAACATAGCTGAGCCTTAAGCATGCCTTGAATATCCTCCTTAACCATGGTACCACAAGATGGCTCTCTTTGGAACATGTCTGGGAAGATTCTATCCAGTCCTGGCGATTTATATGGGTTGAAACTTTGTATAGCCCATTCTACCTTGTTTTCGTAATTACGTACGTTGGGATGTCGTGCACAATATCTCTTCTGGGTTCGAGATGTATAGTATCCGCACACCCTTTTTTTTTTTTTTTTGGCAGGAGGTGTAAATCAAAATGTCTGAAACATCATCAAAGGTGCCGTCACACCAATGGTATGTGTGGTATGCTCCCACTAACACTATAACATTCCTCCTCCTCGGCTGATTTCCACCCTGGAACCACGTTAGCATTTCTTGAAGGTGGAGTCGCGTTTATGTCTATTGACACAACAGGTTCCTGCGTCCAGGTTCCGCTCCTGTGGGCGTATGGAGATTTTACGCCATCGATACTATTCACTCCCCCCACTGTCTTCGAAAACGGTTGTGTGGGGAATGAAACATCGGAGAATATGCAATAGTCCGATACTCACACACTAATGTCTTGTCTTCAGTGTGGAACTGTTGTGAGTGTTCGGCTCAAGCATCTGTGTCTGTCGTCGATTTGTCTGATACAGTTTATCTCTACTGTCCACCTGCTAGCAAAGGTACCAAAAACTTTGTATTGTAGTAAATGAACAGGTCTTATATTTATAAGGTTGTTTTGCACTTTTTTTTCCTTTTCTCCTAAGAACTGTCGAATTATGACTTAGCTAGGTTAAGTAAGTAAAATAAGAAATAATCTGGCTGGCCTTGCTACCTAATTAGTTTATAACTTAAAAGTATTGAATACTTACTCTATCTTTCTGCTTCTACTGCTGCTGCCGCTGTTGTTTCTGGGCTTTCCTTTCGCAGTCAATGCGGTTGAGCCTCGTCACGACTGTAGCCGCGAACGTTTTTGCAGCGTCCAATTTAGTGATGGTCGAGCACATATTCTGCACAAATCTTGTTCGGGATGACGGGTGTTCCAAAGCCTTCGCCAGCATTGCTCATTCTTTACTGAAACGTCTGCAGTGAAAGGTCACATGTTCTGCACTCTCGACTGTATTCGAGCAACTCGGGCAAAAAGGGCTGTCGGCCAGCTGGAAACGGTGTAAATATTCAAGGAAGCAGCTGTGTCCGGTAGTATCTGAGCAAGGTAGTAGTCAATATCGCCATGCTTCCTATTCATCCACCCTTCAAGGCTTGGTATGAGCTTCTAAGACCACCGCATGAATATCCACTGATATCTTTCTAGCAATAACGCATATTTCTTCGTCTTATACCATTCTATAAGCGCATGCAGTAAGTAGTGCGCTACGTCTGTGGGTGCGAACTACCTCACGCGTATGGCTATGTTTAGCCTCAGCCCATATAGACGCCGCATATAACATTATACGATAGAGTCCATCACAGTCGATAGGAGTCGTCTCCTCTCTCCTTGCGGGCCACCTATGTTAGGCAGAATCCTCGCGAGTGCGCCATTGACAGCCGCTTAATCGCCTCCTGTGAGAATATTTCATATCCGCCAACCGTTATCCTCATAATCCTATTTGGTTCCGCGCTGTAAGCACGGCCTCTGTTTTCTGGGCTGCTTGTTCCAAGCCCGCATTACCGAGCCATCGCTGTACTCTCGCCGCTGCATCGTTACATTTTGCTTCCAGCTGATCTAACCGCTTATCTACAGCTACGAGCGCAATATCATCAGCATATCCTACGATCTCCACCTTATCGGAAAGTTTCAGTTTTAAGACCCCGTCATACATAACGTTTCAAATTGTTGGATCCCACTAGTAACTTCGTACTTTTTGTTGCTCTTCTTCGCGCGTTGATGCAGGTTTTTCTCATATCACCTATTTCAGCAGTCCACTAGTAGGCAGGTTTACGTTTGCCATCGTATCTACATCTGGGCATCGTTGCATTACAAGCGGCTTCTATCTGGGCGGCCATATGTTCCGCCATACCATCCGCACTCGTGGCGGAGAGGTAAGCATCATCCCATGCCAACCTAAATGTCTCGGAATTGAAAACCGTTTTTTGCCACTTTTGTCGCGTCTTCCATTTTTCATAGTTTCACCCATCCTCCTGTATTTCTATTATTATGGCTAGATGGTCACTATGCGTGTGGATGGACTTTTCGATCCTCCACTTCGCTCAATCTGCCGTTACGCGGTCTGCAAATGCCAGGTCAATTAAGAAACGCCCTCTACTGCAATCGAAAGTGAAAGTTCCGGTAGTATTAAGTAATATAAGGTCCATTGTCGCGAAGGTTTCTTCCATCAATCGTCCCCTTGGGCTTGTGTGCATGCTACCCCAGGTTCTCGAGCAAACGTTAAAGTCCCCAGTAACGAGGATTGGAAGCTTCCATCTTAGCTCTAGCTCGAGGGCCGTCATCATGCGAGTTATATATATTTTCTCTTTTCTTTTTATATATAATACTGTTACAACATATTCTCACTCTCCCCAATTTCCACATTCCCAACCTCCCACACTCATACATCACATTCTCTCATACTTCCACACTTCCCCACTCCACTTCCAACAATTCCAAACTTTCTCCTCACTTAACTTAAGTGAGATAAGATTTTTTATATTTTGAATAAATAAGTAACAAGACGCTCATTTTAAATACTTAAGCAATTTATGTTCTAAAATCAATGAAAAATTTGAATTTATCATTGAAAACCCCACCGAATATGAACGAAAATGAGTAGATAAATTTATTTTCCGAACATTTTTAAATAATATTGATGAAAATCGGGCTTCTCTTATTATAAATACTAAATCGACAAATATCAGAGAAGCAAATAATGTATTAGAAGAATATGGATTAATCCCCACTTTTCTAATAATCAAAATAGATATTCGAATTCGTACAGATTTCTAAGATAGTAATAAAGACTATAGTGAGGAGTTTGACCGAAATTCTTTCAATAGCCTCGGGAAATCATTACCATTGATTGAGTTAACAATTCAAAATGAGAAGCTCGCAGCTCTCATAGATATAGGCTCCGCTACTTCGCTACTCCATGTTAACAAATTACCGCAATACAAAAGATTACCACTTAAGGAAAATATTTATTTTAAATCCTTAAATAACACTACTAAAGTAATATATGAGATAATTACAGATGTCCCTTTAGAGTTTAAGGAGAAAGCGACAATGTCTTGGAAACTTGCAGATTTCCAAGGAAAATATTTCGACGCAATCATAGGTCAAAATATCCTCACACCAATGAAAAGTATTATTGACATGAATAAGCAAACCATTACATTCAACAACGTACCAATAAAGTTCTTAAAATCTAGTCCATATTCATATAATCAAATACACACTTTAGAAAAAACAAAATTTGACAAGCGTATTTTAAATCGTATATATATTGGATTAAACATACAAGAACAGAAATCCGTACAAAAAATTCTTCATCCTTTCAGAGACTTCATTTCTGTTGAAGGACAAACACTTACTAATACTGACATTATACAGCATGAAATAAAAACTATAATTAACAGGCCGGTGTATTCCAGGATGTATCGCTACCCCCAATTACACGAAAAAGAAATTTGTAAGCCAATTGATGATATGCTTAAGCAAGGAATCATAGAGGAAAGTAATTCGCCATACAATAGTCCGCTTTGGATAGTCCGGAAGAAAGTCGATAGCTCTGGAGAAAAATTTTGGAGAGTTGTAGTTGATTACAGAGCCTTAAATAGCATCACAGTAGACGATAAGTTCCCCATCCCAAATATAGAGGGTATATTAGACAAATTAGGCAGGGCTCTATATTTTAGTACTATCGATTTAGCGAAAGGGTTTGACCAAATTCTTGTAAGACAAGAAGACCAGCTGAAAACTTTTCCATACCTTAAGGACACTACGAATTCGTTCGCATGCCATTTGGCCTCAAAAATGCACCTGCCACGATTCAAAGGCTTATTAATAGAATATTATGTGACCTAATTAATAGAATATGTGTTGTGTATCTGGACGACATATTAATTTTCTCAACAAGTCTGCAAGAACACGTTAATGACATAAATCAAGTTTTGACGAAGCTTAGAAAATCAAATTTAAAGCTTCAAATAAATAAGTGCAAATTTTTCTCTAAAGAGACTCTGTATTTAGGTCATATTTTGACTCCAGATGGTGTTAAACCTAATACAGAAGAAGTTGCACAAATTTTGAAATTAAAATTGCCAAAGACAGTCAAGCAAATTAAATCTTTTCTGAGTGTAACCGGGTATTATCGTAAATTTATGAAGGATTACTCGAAAGTAGCATATCCCATGATCAGGTATCTTATAAAAGGCGTAAAGTTAGATATTAATAACTCAAATTATATTAATTCATTTGAAAAGCTAAAGAAAATTATTACTGAGTCCTCCGTTCTTAAGTATCCTAGTTTCAATAGGCAATTCCAGTTGGTCACTGATGCAAGTGCTGAAGCTCTTGGAGATGTTTTACAGCAAGATTGTCATCCAATTTGTTTTGCAAGCAGAAGTCTGAACTACCACGAGAAGAATTATTCGGCCACAGAAAGATAATTGCTTGCCATTGTATGGGCTACTAGTTATTTTCGACCATATTTATGTGGTACAAAATTTGAAATTCTCTCTGATCACCAACCGTTAAGATGGCTTTTTGTCAAATCCCAGGGTAAGATGAGCCCTAGATGGCACCGCTGGCTTATTAAGCTCGGCGAATTTAATATCACATTGAATTACATAAAAGGAAAAGATAACCAAGTTGCAGACTTTCTCAATAGAATCAATGTGAATACAAACGAAATTAATATGGTTGCTATTGAAGAAGGGTCCTTATATAATAATGTCAGCAATGATTTAGAACCTATTCACTCACAAAACGAATATATTCACAGATTGGAACAGATTCAAAATGAAAATAATTTTAACAGATAACAAAACCAAAAACCTTGATATAAAGCATAAAAATAAGAAAATATTTATTAACTCTAAAGAGCTGGAAAACAGTTTAAATACAATTTTAAAGCAACATATATGGAAAGGAAGAGTTGGTATATATACAGATCTAGCCTATACTAAATATGCTGTTTTACAAAACAAATTGATTGAGTTTTTTGGTTGGGATAACAGCGTTAAATTTGTGAGGTGTTCTTATTATGCCAAAGACGTCGAATCGGAAGAGGAGGCCATTCCATTCCCATGGCAGCCGGTTCTACGGAACGTCTCGGGTTTTTCCCGACCAAAGGCGGTATACTAGCCCTGTCCAGTGAACTGCATAACACCCCACCCCTTACGTCACAGGAGCAAATCCTCGCACCAATCCTGCTCCAAATGCTTCTCCTCAGGGCTGGAATCGAGTCCAACCCTGAGCCAGAGATATTGTATTGCTGCGTCTGCCATAAACGGCTTCACCCGAACTCCACCTCGGTTAGGTGTAACAAGTGCAACGGGTGGAGCCACCTTAAGACCTGTTCAGGCCTTAAGACACACATGGAGTGGTCCACACGGTATGTGACCACCTGTTGCTCCCGCCAGCAGGCGTCTGATGCATCCACGGCTACTACTCCCCCTGATAGGCCGGCACTACCAACCGCCACCACAACCCACACCTCCACGGAAAGAAGCCTATCGGAGCAACACAACTCCCCCGACTCAACCCATCCTCTTCCTTCCTGCTCCAACCCCAGTGCGGGGACAAACCAGCAGCTCCTGGTCCCCCGCACAGTCTATTCCGTGTGTCAGACCGTAATACCTCGGAATCTGGTATCAGTCCAATGCAATTCTTGCAATGGCTGGTGCCACTTTCGGAGATGTTCCGGCCTGCGCACCACCCGTGAGTGGACTACTGCCTACGTTGCCCCCTGCTGCAGAGCTCTGCACCCGCTACCACCCTCGGATTGTGCAGCAGGTCCAACGTAGGTCCAACACAGCAGGACCTGCACGCTAGGTCCTCTCTGATCACCAGGGATGGCTATAACGTACACAGACACGATCGCGAACGAGATAATGGTGGTGGGCTAGCGTTTATAGTCCACCACACAGTGCAGTATCGTCTCATCGATGAAGGCATCGACCGTAGGGACAGCACCTTAGAATGTCAAGGCATAGCTGTCCGGACAGGCGATTCCGAGCTCGAAATATTTAACGTCTACATACTCCCTGTCACCTGCTGCTCGGCAGGATATCACCCTGATATAGGTGCGCTCATCAGATGTGAAAACCGATTGGTTGCAGGTGACTTCAATGCGCATCACTATCTTTGGCATTCAAGCCTGCCAAATGATCGTAGGGGACAGCAACTGGCAGAGCAGATAGACGATTTGACATTTAGCACTGTGAACGACGACGCCTCCACCAGGGCAGTGGGCAATTACAGCAGCTCGCCTGACCTAAGAATAGCTAGCGCGGGTCTGATAAATAGCATAACGTGGCGACCTATGCTATCGCTTGCATCAGACCACTTGCCCATTATCGTCTCGATTGAGAGACCTGCCGACTTTGTTTCCGCGAATCACCGGTCCTATTTTAACTTAAAAAAAGCTAATTGGGCCGGCTTAACGAATTTACCGAGGACACCTTCGCCGCTCTTCTCATCCCCACTGATGTGAGCGTAGGCGAACGCGCATTCCGCAAGGTGCTCACAGCTGCTGCGGCTCGCTTCATTCCAGCTGGAAGTTTTAAGGACATTCGTCTCCATTTCCCGACCGAAGCAGCCAGCTTAGCAAACGAGCGTGACCACCTACGCCAGGCCGATCCCGGGGATCCCCGCATAAGGGATCTCAATTTGGAGATCCGGCAACTGATAAATCAACACAAGCAGACTAAATGGGTTGAGCACCTGAAGACCTGTAATCTCACCTCTGGGGTGACTAAGCTCTGGTCCACCCGAACACGACGAAGCACAACGACTAGGTGGCTATCACCTTCAACGGTTGCACTTCGTCGGACCCGAAGAGATGCGCGAGCTATTTTAGCCGGCTTTTTATACTGCATCCTGAGGCCGACAGAGGCAAACGTCGTGCCTCGCTTTTTCACTGCGAGGAATCTCCAACTTTCCCCCACCAAGTCCACGGCGACGCCCTTTACCACCAGGACAAAGGAGGTCAAGCTGTCTCTTAAGGTAAAATTCGACGACACATCAATTCCGACGGTAAACAAACCCAAAATTTTGGGTATAACCTTTGACAGCTTGCTCTCCTTCTCTGCGCACACAACCGCAATTGCCACTAAAGTCCAAAACCGCAGCAAGGTCCTCAAATCGCTTGCCGGCAGCACTTGGGGCAAAGACAAAGAATTATTGCTTTCGACATTTAAGGCAATTGGTCGGCCGGTTCTGAACTATGCTGCGCCTGTCTGGTTGCCTGGAACTAGTGACATGCAGTGGATAAAGCTAGAGACATGTCAAAATATCGCCATTCGGACAGCGACCGGTTGCCTCCTGTTGTCCCCCATTCAACACCTGCAAAGATAGGCACAAATGCTCCCAGTAGTGGAGCATAACAAACTGCTCAGCAAGCAGTTCCTGCTTGGATGTTACCGCATGTTTCACCCCTGCAGACACCTGCTTGAGCCTAAGCCGCCTCCCAGGCACGTCAGGAGACCCCTTTTAGACTACGCTGACGAAATCCAGGACATAACTGACCGCAACCTACTGGACCGGACAGTATTTAGACAGTCAATAAACGACATCCACCGAGAGACCGTCACCACCTTCATGAACTCCCGTCCTGTGAATGCCGTAATCAGAGTCCAACCACCACCTATTGCAGACGAAGAGCTCCAGCTTCCCCGTGAGACTCGTGTAACACTGGCACAACTACGTTCTGGATACTGTAGCAGGTTAAACTCCTACATATCCAGAATTGACCCCGACATTCCAAACACATGTCCGGCCTCCACCTCTTCACATACCCCCTGAAACCGACTCATCTAACACCCCTCTCCCTCTGGACCCAACCTGTCGAAACAGCATGTCCCCTGGGCTTACCCCTAGATGAGCTAGACGAAGACGACCGGTGATATGCCCTACACTGACAGGACTACCATTACTGTTAAACAACAATAAGAAGGAGTCCTTAAAATGTATTCAGAATCATCATAAAAACGAAACTGGGCATACTGGTATAAACGAGAACTATATGGGTTTGAAACGGTTGATTTATGTTCCCAACTTAAAATACTTAATTCATAAATTTGTTAACAATTGTTCTATTGCATATAAAAGTAAATTTGATCGGAAAACTGTTAAAGCGAAATTCAAATTAACTGAAACTCCCACAGATATAAATCAAATAGTACATATTGACATATATACAAACTCAAAGTGTAATTTCCTAACGTTTATCGATAGGTTTTCGAAATTCGCTTCAGCCTATTACTTGGAAGACAGGAACAATCAAACGATTATTGAAAAAATGAGACAAAATAAATCTCAGAAAGGAAATTTCAAAAAATGAATTTGCGACAACGAATTTAAAAGCATTAATATAAAAGATTATCTAAAAAACGAAAATATAGACTTACATTTAGTTAAACCTAACAATCACACCGGAGACTCCGATATAGAACGGTTCCGTAATACTTTATGTGAAAAGATACGAGTACTTACAATAGAAAATAAAAGCTTGAATATTAAAGATAAAGTAAATAAAGCCATAGAATATTATAATAATACTTATCATTCAACTACGAAAGGAAAACTTTTAAATGCTGAAATTGGAAATTGCAATAAGGAAAGAATTTATAAAAATATGTTGGTTTTAAAACAAACTTATATCAGTAAACGGAATAAAATAAGAGAAAATTTTTTTGATGAAAGAAATTAAGGATATATTAAAAATTATAAAGCCTTGAAACATAAAGAGCAACCAAAATATAAAAGGAGTATAGTATAACATACGGGCTGAAAAGTCCAGGGCCTAGTAAGTTAGAAAATACCCATTCCTCGAATATTAGGAGAAAATTGAAATTTGAAAATGTCATAGCTTTATAGAAATAAGAAACTTGAATTTGAGAATTCTTGTTAAAAGTAGGTAATAATAACAAAATAAGATATGTTGATTTGAATTGTAAAATTTTATACTTTAAACATGTTCGTTAATCATAAATGAAATTTCGAATATGTATTTTAAGACCTTAGCAATATATTAAGATACATCTTAAATTCTAGCGGTGGAAAAGTTATGTATATTTTCTCTTTTCTTTTTATATATATTACTGTTACAACATATTCTCACTCTCCCCAACTTCCACATTCCCAACCTCCCACACTCATACATCACATTCTCTCATACTTCCACACTTCCCCACCCTACTTCCAACAAATCCAAACTTTCTCCTCACTTAACTTAAGTGAGATAAGATTTTTTATATTTTGAATAAATCAGTCTTGTTCTAACGCTCATTCCATATATACATTTTACTTGCGTCCGGCCGGCTTCCTGCATTGGGCCATTCGGCCTATTTTTCTAGGTCCCGGGAGGCATCAATACATGCGGGTAGCTGTCATCTTTCCTTTTTTTTAGCAGATGGAGACTTTGTTGCTGTCTGCACTGCGACTGTTTTAGGGCTACCTCTGTCTGTGGCTCTTTTTTTGTAGTGCTGCTTGTGACATCCGCAACGGTGTCGATATTAGCCTGGCCGTTCGCTCTTCGGCTTCGAGCTGTGTGATTACGTCCGTCTGTGTGCGTTTTCTTATGCTACATATTTTCTGATGTCACCGTGGAAATTTTTTTGCGGTTCGACATATGACAGTAATCCGCCGATTTCCTTTCCTAGACGCTCTACCAGTTCACATAATGCACCGGTCGTCGGAGTCGGTGCAGGAGTGCCTTTTGGTGTTGCTTTCTGCTGTAACTGTCGGACCACAGCGCTGTCCAGGTGGGATGTTGGCGTTCCGATAATTCCGCTTGGCACATTGCTTGCTTGCGCTGTCAATCCGCTTGTACGGCGTTGGCTCGCTACAAGCGTCGACGCGTTGTCCTCCGTTTTTTGTTCGGTTGTTCCTGTTGCCTGTGGAGGGCACCTTCTTATAACGGTGCTCCGCTTAAAGGCTTCCTCAGCTTCGGAATTCACGTTTCCGTTGTTTTTTATTTCGTGCTTTTGTTTAGTTTGTTCATTGTTGTCCATTGTAATATATATGGGTCCAAACTCACAATCGCAATCTCCACGCGTGTGTATAGTTTCCGTAAGTCCTATGGCTATCTATGAAACAGGGAGGCCATACTAGGGTTGACACTGGTCCTTATGGGCACCAGTATTCTGAGCCAGACTTCAAGCCGGAACTAATGGGGAGTCATCTCAACCCAACCAACAAAGTCACCGAAGACTACGCACTTTGAGAGCTCTGTGAGACCTGCCAAGTTTTAATAGGGGGGAGGAGCAGCACACCCTTCTGCAAGTCATTTCAATTACATTTCCATCCGCTTACTCAGATTACAGAGATTTACTGCTCCAACCCGATCGCTTTCTGCTTCCAAACCAGTATACCATAATCAGGATCTTACTAGTATCGATCCTGATGACCCGTAGACCACGCTAACATGTTGTAATCAGCCGCCCCTTCTATGGAGAACAGACGCTGACCTGGATAACCCCTCAATTTGAGTTCCACGCTTCTGGATTTTTTTGATCAAAGCACCCTTGCGAAGCGCATCTATTTAAAGACGGGGTTAAGTCGCCTTGTCGCAGCGGTATCACCGGAGATACCGCTTCCTCCTCCTCTGTCGCTCCTTGTCGGGGGTTGCTTATTTGTCAAGACTTATTCACAACTAAACTGCTACTACAGGCCTTTCGGCTATCCGCAACCTGGCGATCCGCTTGGCAGTTTGGAGTTCAGCTATGCCCCATGGTTGCAAAGGACAGTGGGCCTGTATACCTCGAAAATGTGTGTTGACTAGGACTTCTAGAGAGTCCTCACAACTGTCAGCCCACTCCCGGTTAATTTTTCGTATTTTTCTTGGTATAGACGGATTTTTGGATAGCAGTTTCCTAAGTCTAACCACTTCATTAGTGTCCTCCATACTGCTACAGACGTCTATCCAAGATTCTCTCTCGGATCTACATATTTCTTACTTCTATACTTTTAGTAGATCCTTATACACCTTCCAACAGAACTCATTGTCAGCTACTTTGGCTAACCTATAGAATTCATGTACCCTTAGCCTTTGTGCTCCTAATTCCTTGTTCCACCAAGGAGGCTTCACCTTACGTTTATTACGTGCTCGAAAGCAGCATTTTTTGTAGGCTTTAACGAGAGTAGTTGCAAACAATTCAGCCCCTTTTTCAAGTGCAATGAGTGACCTGTATTTACGGGGTATCATTAGTGTACCCTTAGCCTTTGTGCTCCTAATTCCTTGTTCCACCAAGGAGGCTTCACCTTACGTTTATTACGTGCTCGAAAGCAGCATTTTTTGTAGGCTTTAACGAGAGTAGTTGCAAACAATTCAGCCCCTTTTTCAAGTGCAACGAGTGACCTGTATTTACGGGGTATCATTAGTGTTCTTGATAGTACATCCCTATACAGGTTCCAGTTCGTATTCTTAGGATTTTTAAAGGATATAAATTTGGTTTTTGAGCAGAATATAAGCTGAAAGCTTATGAATGCCTGCTTATGAAGGCCTGCTCAACACTTCCCAGTCCTGCACCATAATATGATTGCTTGTGTAGAGTGTTAAATCAAGTACATTCTTCGAGGTTGGTCCGACATATGTTGGTTCTTCACCTCTCTTAGCTATTTCTAGGCTATTATGAAGAATAGAGTTATCTAGTGACTCACCTCGGTCGTTTATATCCGCACTACCCCAGACCATGTGATGTGGGTTTGCGTCAGTTCCTACCACCAGAGCGTGCTTCTTTCTCGCAGCTGTTTTTACCAGCTTCTGAAGTTCTATCTGTGGTGCTTCTTCATCATCTGGCATATAGCAAGAGAGATTGTGATCAATATAAGAACATATACATTTTTTAACCATTATTGCTGTTCTTACCTTATTTTTGCAATCGGGATGTAGGTGTTGTAGTTATGTGACTTTAGACCGGAGACTAAGTTGCCCGATGCTATCCATGGTTCCTGGACTAGAGCCAGATCGTAACCGAATTCCCTATGTTGAGCAGGAGCTCGGTTGAGGCGTTCTTCCTCTTGTGGAGGTTTATCTGAAGGACTTTCAGCATCTGGCCTCAGGACCTTCTCGGGGTTATATACTTCCTCCACCTCACCCTCCTCCACTTCCTTATATTATATTATATATATCCTGACCTCCATCAGCAGTTTTTGGTTTTGCCACGCTCAACACCTTCCAGTCGACTGTCGGCATGTCCGTGATTGGCCTATGTAGTAGTCGCAGTGCATTTTCCGGTTTTACCACTCGCGGAATGAAAACCTTCGCCTTCGGTATTGAGTGAATGCAGCTGCAATCAACAGTTTCAAGAAATGCCCCCTCCAACAGCCCTTGAAGCGTTTTTACTGCTCCTTTAGCCATGTGAGCGTGGGCTCATACTCACATTTTATAATTTTAACGCCATTGAACTACCCTGCTCCACCGAATGCTGGCATGGGTGCGTTCGGCTCTGCGTCCATTTTCGTAAACAGGGTTTCCAGTAGCTTCATTTCTCCTACCTTCCACCGTTCCTGCGTCATTCGCCCAAGCTGGTCACTACGGTCAGTGAGTGCCACTATAAGATGTTTCTGGCAATTTCACGTGCCGCTGCCGCTGCTTTCGAGGTCGTAGGTATTTTGTTGTCTCCGTTTTTCGGTTTCCCTTCTCGTGTCTGTGCTTCTGCTTTTTCAATGGCACTGAGGCCTTGCTATCCGCAGAACGCTGCCTCTTAATGGCTAGTTCTTCTGGATTTTGTTCGCATACTTCGGATTGGAGGCTGTGAGCTTTGGTCTTGCTGCGTAGAAGGCTCAGTTGATTTTTATCTCTTCTCTGGCCCAAGCCAACCTTTCCTCCTCTTGCCTCGTCAGGTTGGATTTGCTGCCAAATCATTCACAAAGGTTGTCCGCAGCCTTCTACCGTGCTTTGGCCTTCAGCCTCACCTTATCGGGTGTGATCTTTAGCCTGTTCTTCCTGTCCGAAACAGCACTATTGGACCCAGCCGGAGTACGCAGAAGAGCCTCTTCCTCAGCTGTATTTGTGCTTCCGACACTTTCGTAGTCCGAGTTTTCGTGGACAACGGTACCTCCGCGATGAAGAGCGTTATGCATGTGTTTGACAGCGACCACTGTAACCTGCTCCCGCTACAATGAAAGTTTTGTCGTTAAAGTCATTTGTTCTATTCATCTTTTTCGTACGACCACCTGCTTGACGAGGCGAACGCGGTGGTCTATTTAAATAACGGGGAATTCAAACGGCACGGCAGCGCCCCATGCCGTGGCAAGGCCACAATTACTTCCTAAGGCGACCCGGTGTTAGGAAGGCGCCGTTGAAATACAGCCGGTCCGGTAAGCCCCCTGGCTGCAAACCATCCAATGGACACGGTGTCGCATAACATCCTGGATTAGGGGGTGGGAAAGGAAGACTAGCCAGTCCCCATATGGAGCTCCCCTCTTAGTTCGCATTGAGTTGGTCCCCAATATATAAGGGTCAGACCACTACTTAAGGCTCATCCTCGTGGCAAGGAGACCAACATGATGAAGGGAGAACATGCTTAAAACTATAATAATCATCGGTGAGAGAGACAGAAGCACGGTAATACACTCTGTCAACAGGGAAACCACGCAGGGAGAGGTATTAACCCCTCTGATGTGGTTATTAGTTGTCAACAATATCCTTACCAAATTCAACCGAAAGGGGATTAAAGCATCCATTGCTTCACACTATCATGCCTTAGCCGAAAGAAGATGGATGCAACTAACTACATACATGTACTACAACAAAAAATACATAGCCGTCGTACAAAATCCAAAGGACGAATCACCTATTAAGGATGTTCTTGACCAAACATTTCACGCATCCCTGCAATCCTTATATGTCATTAGAAAGTAGGGGATCATGCAGATAGACTCAACCTCCTCCATCTGCAGAAGCTGTCAAGCGGAAGGAGTGAAGGAAAGTATTTTCCACTACTTTTGTGAATGTCCAGTAGGGTGGTCCTTATTTTTCGAAATCAAAATTTTCAATGCAGGAATCTCTCATTATGTTGTTTTTGATAAAAAAAAATATTTCCTAAAGTTTCATACCGATAAATTACCGTTATCACGTGCCGCAATGCCATTGAAATCATGCTTAGAAAAGATATATGAAAAATTGACGATATGTTTCATTAAAAAAAAAAAACATAAATAAAAAGAAATTCAAATAATTTTTGAATAAAAACTTAGTTCACTTGTTATTTTTGTTACTGAAGTCGACACTCATAGCCTCTCTGGTGTGTTTAGGGTAAGTTTTTCTATATTTCTCCACAACCTATAATTATAATATAAATGAAAATCGTTAATTTTTAATAAATAACAAAATTTTGTATGACGTGTTTTACTTACTTGAAGAACGAACTGCTTTTGGTTTTCATTTTTAGTGAAAGAATTGTTGAATTCTTCCATCAACTTCACCCCCCTTTCAGCTGTATCGTTGACTACATTAATGTTGTCCAAGATTTTTTTCCCTTCAATATATTTCGGGTTAAGATGCCATTCAGCAGCATTTTCATTCAAAAATGCGGGATTTATATTGATGCGTTCAAATAAATTCATTGAATTTTCAGTTATTAAACAACTTGGAAGGTCTTTTTGTAAAAAAATTTTCAGGTCCATGTATTGAACAGAAAGTTTTTTCGAGGCATCGGTTTCATTTTTTGATTCACTTTGTTTATCTTGCATTATATTTTTAAGCTTTTGCGCCATCTTCTCTCTTTCTTTAATTGGCACATTGTGATCAAATAATGAAAACACGACCGCCTCATCTGCCAAGTACCAGAGATGATTTATAAACTTCATTATACATGCTTTTGCCACTGTTTCGTCTTTTTGTAGGTAATTATTCAAGTTTCTCAAAAGACAAGTATCTTGCCATGGAGCCTCGATTGCTCTGTTTGCTCTAAACCATGGTTTTATGTAGTTAACAACAATAAAACCACATATTCTGCATAATGCTTGTTTTTCATCTTCCGTTGTTTCGACTTCATTCCGTAATAGAAATATTTTTATACTATAAATGGCCTTTGCCATCCACCGAGCTTGATGATAAGCACCTGGCTTTCGTATGATATTGCCCTTAGGAAGTGTTCCACCCAAAAGTATTATCGATAATTCAAGGAATTCCTTATAATCATTACGTGGTTGGTGCTCTTTTTCAAGTGTTGTCAAGCAAAATTGTAATATTTCATCGCGTTTTCCTTCTAATAATGTCATTAACATACTGCTTGTGCTAAAGTCACAGATATTTTGTGTATTGATTTTTGAAAAGTTAGCTTTGAATTTTTTAAATAATGGAATGTCCGGACCAGTAGATTTAAATAGTTTTACACTTGAAATAGCCGATTGCAGCACCAACTCATAAACATGATGCCGACAAGCTAGATATAAAATGCTGCGACCAAGTTTCATTTCCAACATGGCACAGGCTCCATTTAATCGGCCGGTATTGGAAGATGTTGTATCAAATACAAAGGCTTGAACTTTATGTTGCAATGACCACTTTTCTAATGTGTCATAAACTGCGCTGGAGATTTCTTTTCCACATCCTGAAGGAATATGTGGAACTCCTAAAAGCTGCTCGATTACAGGCGTTTTGACTATAACGGGTAGGCGGTCAACTTTACTCGTATTGGTCAAATCTGGCAGTAATTTGGTATCCCAGTGCACTATTGCAAAGTCAACGTTTAAGCCTGAAAAATTTCTTTCGATATCTTTTGCTATATCTTTGCGATATTTATGTCTTGCTCGTCTAATAGATGACCGATTTATGACAAAGTCCATTGGATCTAAAGAAAGACTTTCCACACAAGCATTTAAAATATGTACTGCATCTCTATCACTGACATGACATTTATCTAAAGCAGCAGCAAGTCTTCCAGTCAGAATCAAATTTCTTGCTCTGCGGAGTTTTCTATTATCAGGCACAAGCGATAAATTATTTTGTTCTTCCCATGATGCTGTAGGATCGGAACAAGTATTGAGAAGTCGAGGTTCTGCCTCACCAAAAACGCTGCCTCTTTCAGAAGTTTCTGAATCAGAAGAAGAAAATCTGGGAGTTGGAACTAGAAATCAAAAATATTTATTTATGTATTTTAATTGCTATTTTATAAATTTAATATATTACTTACTTAATTTAATATATTACTTTTGCTTTTTCAACTCTTTCTTTTTTTCAGTTACCGCTTTTCGTTTTTCTGCTGCAGTTATCTTGTTATCTATGCCAAGCATACTACCTACACGATTTGGTTTTCTTTGGGCAATTAAAAACTGTTTGTCTTTTTCAATAGACATAATGTTCAAAGCATTTGCATGGGCAATGTCAAACAGAATATTTAATTTTTCGCTGAATGCCTTTTCTTTACCTTGTTGGTTATCTGTTCTTCGTTTACAGCTTTTTTCTAAATTTCGCCATTCTTTATACAATTTTTTTAACTTTTTCACACTATCACTCTTGTCTTTGGTCGGAGTTCTTGCCTTTCGCCAAAATATTTCACACTCGTCGATCACTAAATTTGCCGCTTCTGACAAATTCAAGCGCACATTTCGCATATTATTAAAGAAAACAGATAAGCAATCTTGATTAGAAGGCAGCTTGCTGCCAAGAATTTGATTTTTCATTGCACCTACTAAATAAATTCCTTGTCGCGGCATTTTAAAGTTTTTCTTAAATGACAAATTTATGCCTCTTAATTTTTACTTCACTTCACTTATAATGAATCACACAAATTGCGTGGAGCTTAAAAAATTTTTAATGCAACTACAACGCTAACAGAATAACGGAACTATTCGCAAAATAATTACAACACATATGTGTTATTTAAAGCAGTCAATATGCCCTTTATTGCTTGCTTCTTTTACGCTAATTATGATAACGGTAAAAAGAAAACCAGAAGATAGCAAAATAGCAACACAGCAGTGTATGACAATTTCGTCACTATTGCCTTGACAACGTAACTTCAGTGGCATTGCGGCACGTGATAACGGTAATTTATCGGTATGAAACTTTGGGAATAATTTTTTTTTATCAAAAATATTATATTGAGAGGTTCCTGCATTGAAAAGTCACCAAAATATTTCATGCAGTACATTTAAGGACCAGCCTAATGTCCAGTAGCTAGCCCTGGCACGACTTCGCTCCTTCGGTAAGCCTTTCTTAGATAAAGAATTTGTTGCTATACATGGACCTCACTAAATGGATCTGACTTAGAGCAAGAAAAAAAAAACTTCATCAAGTAGTAGTAGTAGTAGTTCAGTGGAAATACTCAACCACTTCAACAACAACAAGCTTAAAGGTTTGCAAACTACTTTTGTCTTTTTTATTTAAATTTCACATTTTACTTAGCTTATAGACTTGATGTGGACTATTATTAATACGTTCACATATATGCAGAAGATATTTCGGGCTTAACCCTCGAGAAGGTGCGCCTTAATAAGTTACACGAATTGGCGCACGTGAGCATTTTGCTCACACCACTTTCGCATAAACATATTATGCTCCTAGGTTAGGTAGATTAGTAAGATAAAGTGTTTTTTTTATAGGTTAATGGTTTATTTTTATTAAGATATATGCATTTTTGAGTTTTAAACTCTTAGAAACTATTTTTGATAACATAAAAAAGATAAAACGAAAATTCAATAAATTTTTTTTCACTAGCAACAAAAAAAAAAATTTAAATTAATAGCAATACATATTAATAAAAATTCAATATTGAGCCAGATCTTTGTTAAAGGAGCAATCGAAACAAATTGGACATATAGTTCTTGCGTGCTCGGTGCAGAGTAATTTGTTGCACAAAAAACATCCTTTTTTGGTGCGTCTATTTTTTCGCCTGGGAAACAATGCGCAAAATCCATTATTTTCAGAGGCTTCTAAATGTTAATTGTTGGGCACTATATGAGATATAATTTCTTTTAATGCGCTTGGAAGTGTTTTGATAGTTTGACGACGCACAATATTTGGCTTTATAAGCTCCAAAGCAATTTCTTTCAAAAATAACCGTCTCTGTGTCATGATTTGGGTATTGCATTTATAAATAATCTGGGCGTTTATACCAGCAATATTAATAGTTGTAAAAAATAATAAGAATAAGTTTCCTTCATCTGGTCCACAGTATCTACTCCACCCTTTGTGTGGTTATAAAATGTTATAATTTCGGGTTTGATTTTGTCACCCGTTTCATCATCTATTCCGTCGTCGGTATGAAAAGAAGATAACAAAAGTACAATTTTCTTATCTTTCTATTTTGGAATATGCGAGACAATAGTTTTGTTTTCACCAAAACCAAATAGGTTATGAGGTACTGGTCTTTCTCTTGTCGAAATGAATTGACGAGGAGTTTCCTTCTTATTTTTTCTTAGTGTACCAACAGCTGTCGTCCTGTAATTTTTGTAAAGATCATCAACCAGGAGTATGGACATAAAGTAATTGTCCATTGTTGAATTTCTGCCTGTATTTAATATTGGAGCAGCAATTCTTTTGACGATACTAGCAGGTGAATTATCTAACTGATAAGGTCCAGGTGGCTGCTTTCCGCAGTATATTTCCATTTTATAAGTGTAAAACGTCCTTGAATCAACCAATGCGTTGATTTTTAATCCGTACTTAGCTGGCTTCCTCGAAAAGATTCCAGCATTTCATCTCCGCCAAATCTGTTTCCTTGCAATCCCTGTATCTTTGGTACAAATCAGTCACTTTTTGAATGTACATATTCGTGTATGTTACAAATTTTTCAAGTAAAGTATCTTTTAAAAATAGTGCGAGGCATTTTGAAGGGGTTATAGCGTCTTTCGCTGTGCTCTTAACTCCTGGAAGATGTGTAACTATGTTACAGCGTCTAGTACGTATATTGCGAGTGGATACATCCATAGTCCATTTTGTACACATATCTTTTCCCAAATAAAATTGCCGAGGAAGGCGCAGCATTTCGACGTTTTCATCTTGATCAAAACCTGCGTCGGTATCAGAAGATTGTTCTGTGTCACTTTGGTGATTAGTGTGTTCACTTTCACAATCACTTTCCTCAAAATCTTCTTCCACGTCGTCCTCGTCATCCAAAATTTCGTCCAACCAAGATGCAATTTATGAGGCGTCATTTGCCAGACGACGACGTTTGTAGTTTCCATTATTTTGTTAAAAAATTTACCTACATAATTATAAAGAGAAATTATACGCGTTTATTGCAAAAAAAAATATATATTAAAATACTTTCGTAGTTAGGCGCGCAATGAGCAAAATGCCGCACATATAAAGTTAACCAATATCTTCGATCTCTATTCGCACACTACACACTCCGAATGCTTCTTATTGCAAAGACAAATCATTTATTTAGAGGTACTGAACGCCGTTATTCTAGGACTAACGGTATACATTGAAAATTTGGTAATTCTAAAATTGCGTGAGCAAATTGCTCATAGCGCGCCTCCCAATCCATAATTAAAAAAGGAGATTTTACATACAAAATTTCTCTTCCAAAATCTGAGATTTCAAAATAATCCTACATAATAACCATACTTTTTGGCATACAATCCTGTGTTTTCTGTGTAATAGATCATTACTTTTACGCGTGTAAAAGTAAACACTAAATAAACAGGTTTGTAGACATAATTCTAATGAAATGTTTGTTAGATGTTATAAATTATGCATTCATATTACAGAAAAAACGTTTGCCCATAAACGTTTTGTCCTCTTATTACTTATTATAAAATCTCATATCGACTTTCGCAGGCGTATTGCTGCCATAATTTTTTGAAAATTCAGTAAACGTCGTTTACGGATTTCCTCCAACTGTTTATTATTAGCAGCCAATTACGCAATTAAATAAGCTATTTCTTCTCTGTGTCTTTTCTTCATGTCGTTAATAATAATTAAACAAACCAAAAACACCAAAACATCCGCCAAATAATTTCTATGAAGAAAAAACAACAGTATTGACAGCTGGTTGTCAATTATGCAGGTAATCTGTCATATGTGGACGGGTAGATTAATTTTGTGGACTTATTGATAATTAATGCATATGTGAACATACTTTATGACCAATAAGTTGTCGGATAACATATATGAATTACATTGGTTCTGTATTGTACAAAGCTAGCGTTATAATGATAAAGTACTTATAGATACATATATGTACCAAATAGATACGTGGCTATGAGGAGAAAATTCTTTGCTTATTTACAAATCAAAAGTGGATTTGTTTAAATTTAAATTAGTTTATTTCAAACTATTACCTATTTGGATATTGGATGTAATGATTTGCGCTTCCTGGTATCCTTACCATCGGGCGCTGAATGGGGTCACCTTTTGCAGAAAATGTGTCCTACACGCAAACACGAATAGTGCCATAACATTGCCACACACGAAAGAATATTTCAATATTTTTACCACCGTAAATATCGATTCCGTCATCGTTAGCACCAATCTATTTGAAACACTGTCGATTTACAGCAAATAAGCCACCAGCCATTGTTGGTGTTTGAAATTGACATTTAAAATGTTCCTCTTCCTTCAAAGTGCCTCTTGGCGAAGTGATCCATTTGTAATGTAGGAGTTTTCTGGCTTCACGGCATGGACAAGAAGTTCAGCCCACTACTGGTTGACTTCAATATATCAGTATAGGAAAACAAGCACATCGCCTTCCGCAGCATATGCATCTTCCATACCAAAACCTGAAACATAAATTGAAACACATAAAACAAAAACTAGGGAAAGGAAAAAATAACCCATTTTGCTTACCATCGCTTTTGCGCACAATACACGTTTCACCATATTTTCATTCAAAATAACAATGCAATAATATGATATTATTACGGATAATCTTTATTTTTTGCGTTTCAATATAACTGTTACAAATATTTTGAATAACAATATAGAAACAAAGAAATATGTAAACAATGCGAGTACGCTTTGGCAGAAGTTTTTGACAGAAGTGCCAATTCGCCCAAGGCGAATTAATCAGTTCTAATGATACCACCTTCTATAGATACGCCTTGAACAAAACACATTTATAGGCGCAGCCGTAGCGGCCATGATTCTAGTTGCCATGGTGCTGAACAGTTTCAAATATTGTACAGCCCAACAAAAACAAATTCATTGATAAATTCGAGCTCATATTTCATTTATAAAATGAATATTTCATTCTCAACGATGACCAAAATTTACATCTAAGATTGAAGAAATCAAATCAAAATAGTCAATACTGGAATATTTCTCAGAGAAATATTTGCCAACATTTGTTGAATCGTGAATTTTTGTGATGTCGAATGGTGTATATATTTACACACATATTTATAGGTATATGTAAATATGTCTTCTAAATGCAGCAACTGTAGCTGTTGTGCGTCAAGTGCGCTCATGAGCGTACAGTAAGATGCAGAAGACAGCAACGAGGAGGTTACAAAAAAGTTCAGTTCCGGACATTTCCATACTATTTTCTCTTCTCTGATAGTGGGTAATTAATTAATTAGTATGTTAATTTACGTATGTATTTCTCCGATTGATAAAAAGTGCACAAGAACTTATGGATTGTATATAACTGCAAAGTTAGAAACTTACTCTGAAACCAGAGTGCGGCTTATTTGGAGGTTACTGTGCATACATTCAGCCTTTGGATGAAGCCGAAAGTGCCAAATATTTAATATTGAAGTTTCTGTGAGTGCAGCACTGTTCATAACAACAAGGATTAAGCCGCAAATTTTTTAACTAATATTTTTTAGCAAATGTGCATTTTTTATTTCTAAATTTATTACATACTTTTCCTCTTGAACATTAAAATTCACGTAATAATAATGTTCTATTTCATAGTAAAGACCTAAACAGATGTTAGGGTAAATTATAAAGCAATTCATAATTTTTGCACAATGCTGTGCCTATGAATGTTCGCTGGATTTCCCGAGAATCTTTAGCGAATCGCAATATTTTTTCTGTGTTTAATGCACGCAGCCGGATATGTATATAAAGTCACATATTTGAATTTGCATACATATTTGTTTTTTATATTATGATAAAGGGCCTGTAGCTAGCTAGCAGAGAACGTTAAATATAGAGAATTCTCACGAGCTACGAATAGTGTGAATTGTCAAAAATGAAGTCTAACCGCCGCCGGGGTGTGGTGAAACTTTTAACAGAGATGTTTTACAGCGATTTCTCCTTTAGCATATTGGCCCTGCACAGTTCTTGGCTTCTGTAGGAAATCAAATTGACGAATAGCCGACGGCATTTTGCAAAGTATTTGCTTGTGCATTTTTATGTTCCCTTGATAAACGAAAATTTATTCAATTTTTATTTTCAGACAAAGGTGATGAAGAAAAAATGATTGAATATTTATTATATGCGCCAACATTTAAAATCAAAGTAACTTTAATATTTTGATTTAATTTAAAAAAATTCATTATAAATCGACGTCTCACATTTTGGTATGTGCGTTTTAGTAAATTTAAAACTAAACAAATTTGATACAAATTTTTACTAATTTTTTGAGTCGAAATTAATTCATAGCATACAAGTGTTTTGGTATATCGACATATGTATTTACATTTGAATATGCATTTATTTGTTCCTTTGGCAAACCAAATTTTTTTCAATTTACATTTTTTTACAGGGAATAATAATATACATACATTTGTATGTATGCATTTTCTAGATAGTATGAAACTTTAAAATAAATAAAGGAAAACTTCAAAGAAACGTATTTGCATATATGGGACAACTAAGTTCAATTGCATCTTTGTTAAATATAGTGTTGCACGCATATGTGTGCACTGAAGCAACATGACCTACCTCACGAGCATCGCTTTATATTTCATGTAAATAACCTAATGATCAAATTCCTGCCTCACAAATGCTAAAACAAATTTCTTTTGAATATTCATGTACATATTTGTATGTGCGTATGTACACTTGGTGCCCATACCCCTTCAAACAAATCAAAAAATTCTGTATACAAAACGCTTCATTACCAGGCACACAGGAAGATGGCATATGCAAATATAAATACGTGAATTGAATTCAAGCAAAACAATGCTTATTAATATACACATATGCATGTGCATACAACCGCACACACAGGGCACTCACTTTATTCGTTCAAAGCTAAAATTCTATGCCTAGCGACTACAAGAACAAAATGCAGTCATAGACGCAGGCGTAGCGGCCATCATTCTAGTTGCCATAGCGCTGAACAGTCGCGGCGGCGCCGAACAGCTTCAACTATTGTACTGTGCAACAAAAACTCATCATCAAAAAATTCATTGATAAATTCGAGCTCATAGTTCTAAGAGCAAGTACTTTCATTCATAAAACGAGCCGCCCATATGCCAATTTTCTCGACAATTCGAAAATAGTCAATGGCCCCTATTATGAGTTGTATTCGATCTTCGATATTCGCTGGTTGTCGAAGATCGAAAATCGAATGTCAATTTGGTATTATGAGCGGTGCAACCCTATCGAAATTTTCGTTGTTTACCGAATTTAGAGTCGAATGCAATTTTGCTTTCGATCGTGTAGCGTATAGTGGGAAAACTTGTTAAAGTGTAAGTTGTTTGCGATTATTTATGGTTTTATAGTAACCAAATAATAAATATATACTAATTTTGTTAATATTATGCAGGGCGAAAGTCGTGAGTACCAAACAACAATTAGAAAGGCGAATCCACAATTCGCAAAAGGGATTTGCACCAAACTTCAAGCAGCAAAAAAATGGGAGGAATTTACAACGGAGCTGAATTGCTTGGGACCACCAGTGAGAACGGCAGCAAAATGGATTAAGCTTAATAACGGTTTTTTTTTTGTGATGTTTATAGAAATACATTTTCATATTTTTTTCGAATGACGAATAATTGAATAAAGAAAATTTATAACAAAAATAAAACAGAAAGTGTGGTGTAAAGGTTTATATTTGATACTTTTTAGATTTTTCTATAATATTCTCAAAATTTCATTTCTTATGTTTTCTAATTCTCCGTTATTTGACTCCACTTCAATATCTTCAGCATCATCGTACACATTGGGTTGAGCAAGTCCTAGCATACCTTCATTACCAATACTCAATTGGTACGATCCCTGAGCACAAACTCGCAGAACTGTGGCTAGCTTTAAAATATTTGGAATCAATTTGGCTCGGGTGCACTGCTGCAACTGGTTTTCTGTACTGGACAGTAGGTTCACAAACGGCTCTTTAGATAATCTAAAGTTCTTTAAAAATCTGTAAGGAAATTTCTGTAATATTAAGTACGTCAACACATTTTGAAAATTCTAAATTTACTCAGTGGAAGCCATTTCTAGGTGGTTGGATGCGTCCCTCAACTGTTTTCTACTTCTAGCTAGTTCCACTAATCTTTCATCGTCCGATGAATCGTCGAACCACAACTCCGTTGTACTCATTTTCACAAAAAATACTTTTTCTACCTTTTAAAAATAATGTTAGCAAAGAATTTCAACACAATCGGTTTTTCTTTTATTTTGATTTGCTGTATCAGCTGAGAAAAAATTATCTATTGTAAATGCGTCGAGCGATCGAAATTCACAATAGTCCTATTCTTCAACGAATGAGCACCATAATACCAAATGAAAATTCGTTCGATCAGCACTTTCGACTACAGTCGAAGATCGAATGTTGCTCATAATAGGGGCCAATATTGGAATATTTCGCGTAGAATTATTTGCCAATATTTGATAAATCTTCAATTGTTGTCAAGTCGAGTGCCCGCGGCATCGTACATATGTATGCATCAATATATGTATGTAAATATGTCTTTCTAAATGCTCGACAGCCGCAGCTGCTGCGCGTCAAGTGCGCGCATGAGCATACAGTAAGTTGCAGAAGAAAATAAGCAGCTTAAAAAAAAGGTATGATTCGAATATTTTAATGCTAAGAGAAAATTTGGAAACAATTATTTTATGTTAACTGATAGTAGGCAAATAGTTAATTAGTAGATTACTTTACGTATGTAATTGAATTGATAAAAAGTGCACAAAACCTATGCATATATCTGCAAAGTTAGAAACTTACTCTGAAATCAGAGCATTTGTAGCTGCCTGTAAACATGTCAAGGTTACTGTGGCTGGTGAGCATGCATACACACAGCATATACATATGCGCAAATGTATATAAATTCACAAATTTACATTTGCATATGCCATCTTCCTGTGCGCCTGGTAATGAAGCGTTTTCTATAGAGGATTTTGATTCAGTTGAAGGGAATTCAACAAAGTTTTACAGACACCAGACAGACAGACAGACATAACATATGTACATACATATATAATTTTGGATGATTTGGAAAAATTCAAATATATAGGTCATATTAAAAAGCTACCTAACATTCTTTGCTTCTAATCACCAACAAATCCTTATCGACTCCTGCTAAATTTACAGAATTCAGCCCCTTACTGTTAACTTTGGTGAAAAATGTGGCTGTGGTGTATCTCGTGCGCAAAACGAGTACCCCTGAAAATTCCATACGTTCCTGTCATTGAGACTTCTCTATACATTAACGTTCTCTGCCATTTACACGAGGAGACAACTGGAAGGGAAACATTTTGTTCGTGGGTGAAGCAGAGAACGTAAATTCATAGAGAAGGCGCAGTCCCGGCCCGTTCCTCCTAACAAAATACGGGTAGGAAAATGAAATCAGTACAAGTTAACAGTAGGAAATTAATTAATATGGCTGCCGGAGAGAAATGAGAGGGAGAGAGTGATACGCAAGTGTGAAAAAATGTAGTTTACATTAGCTTACATTTGCTTGCGTACAGAACAGATTTGTTCATTTGATATGTCCATATGATCTGTATGCATGTTTACAGATTTGTTCTTTTTGGTATTTTTATGAAAATTGCGCGTAATTGTATGTATGCATGTTTATATACATATATTAGCATACGACATATGTATATTAGCTTTACATATATGAAAATTGCGCCAAATATTGGAAAAAATGTATGATTGCATTTGATTTGATTTTGATTGGATAAATGTATATATGTATATTACATAAATGAAAATTGCGCCAAATATTGAAAAGCTCTTATGATTGCTTGTAACCAATTGAACTTTGGTTTCAATTCTAATTCGAAAAGAAATGCATGTATGCATGCATGTTTATATACATATTATATATTAGCATAGGACATATGTATGTAATTAAGTTATGAAAATTGCGCGAAATATTATGTATGCATGTTTATATACGTATATTAGCAAAGGACATATGTATGTATATTAGGTTTATATGAAAATTGCGCCAAATATTGGAAAGCTCTTGTGATTGCTTGTAACCAATTGAACTTTGGTTTGAATTTTAATTCGAAAAGAAAGTCAATTGAAGTGCACGTGCGCGGTGAAGCAAACATTTTGAAATTGTTAATAAGCAATTAATGAAAGAAAAAAAATGCCTAAAGCTTCGAAATGTCGTGTTCGGGAGTGTTCTAGTGAACAAAATGTTCGTTCGTTTGCATTTCCCAAAAATCGGGAATTATTAAATTATTATAATTATAATATCCGACGTCAATTTTTCAAAATTCAAAATGTCGAACAGGAATTAAGAAACTTGAACTAATTTTACGAAAATAACTACTTAGGAGTTATATAATTACTTAGGAGTATATAATTATCAACCTTAACAACTGCAAGGCATGATTTAATTAACCTAATTTAATTTTAAAAAAGTCAAGCGTTAAAGGGTTTTAAATACTCGGTTTTTAGGGACATAAAGCAACATTTATTTAATTTATTCTGCGAGGGTAGTTGCCGGCAAATATAGTTTTTTGATAAATTCATTGAGTTATTTGAAAACATATTTTTTGTAAAAAACTAATTTTTTTATTATAAGGGGTGAAAAGAAAATTCGTTCTCTGATGTGATAGGATCCTCTTACTTTTGGTGAACTTTAATGATTTAATTATTATTCTTATTGCAAAAGGGATGGGTACTATAGAAAAAGGATGGAACCTTATTAGTGTTTTTAAGCAAATGATAGGGGTAGTTTTGTAATATGACCAGGGGCTAACAGATTCTTGTTTATTTTTACCAAGTGGTTTTACTAAAAAAATTGACAATATTAACACTATTTTTTTATCAGTATATAAGTTTTGACTATTACTTATTTTTTAAGGGATGTAAAAAAGGTTGTTTTTTAAGCCATCAGGTGCTCCTTAAATTGATTAGAATGTTTTTGAAATAAGGTCAAGAAGCAAGTAACGAAAGCAAAAAAGAATAGATTTCTTACGCTTTTTTGGGAATTTTAATGATTTATTTTTATATAAGGGGTGTAAAGGGGGTGAGTTTTTTTAGTGTGGGGATTTTGAAGTTTACTAGAGTCTTTTTAACATTCATTTAGGACAAAGATTATATGGATTAGAAAAAGAAACAACTTTCGGCTTTTTGGACACTTTTGATTGTATTTTGTAAGAAGGATATAATAGGGGTGGTTTCAAAAATACCAGGGGGTATTAAAATTCTATGGGGTAATTATCAGCTCGCTTGAGAGAAAAAATATTATTAATGACAATAATCTTGGGATGAAAAAAATGATTAAAACAATAGATAATTACTTCACTCCATGTAAGGGTGCAAAGGGGTGGTTTTTTAAAACTGATAAGGGTGTATCTGATTTTACATCTTTTTACTTATAATTGCTTATAAAATTAAATAATATATGAGAATAAAACTCGTGCTATTTTTGTATTAAAATGTTTTACAGTTTATATTCATATTTTGAGATTAAGGGATGAGGGTGGTTTTTCAACACTTTCCCCAGGGTTTACAACATTCTAAGTGTCATTTTTCGATTCAGCGAGGTCAAAGCTGTCAGAAAATGATGATCTTTTACAATCCCCAGTCGGGCCAATTATGACCGATTTTGTGCATCGTTCTTTACAGAATTCAGCCCCTTACTGTTAACTTTGGTGAAAAATGTGGCTGTGGTGTATCTCGTGCGCAAAACGAGTACCCCTGAAAATTCCATACGTTCCTGTCATTGAGACTTCTCTATACATTAACGTTCTCTGTAGCTAGCCTACAACTTTAACATTCTTTCTTGCTGCTTGCAAAAGAATTTTATTCAACTGCTGCTTAATTTGACCAGTTGAGTATATTTCTGTTAACTTTTGGTGAAAAGTATGAATGTGGTACTGCCATGCATTCCCGTTATTGAGACTAAAACCAAAAATAACTAAGTAAACTATTGAATTAAGTTTAAAAAAACTTATATTTTAGATAACTATAAACATCACAGAAGAAGCTGGAAGAGGCTTTAGAAAGAGGCATTAGAAGAGTCTAGAAAAATGTCAGGAAGAAAGAACTTAAATATCCTTTATTTATTTGGAGACTTTATCACCAATTTGCTATCCGACGAGAACTTTAAGAAGCTCTTTCCTTTGTATCTCAAGATATTCAAATCGAATTTCGAGTCCAATGCACTTATTGTTCGGACTCTACGCGAATTAATCGTATCAGTTTTTTTTCCTCATCATGTTGGTCTCCTTGCCGCGGGGATGAGGCAAGTGGTGGTCTGACCCCTATATCATGGGGACCAACCCAACGCGAACTAAGAAGGAAGCCCTATATGGGGATTGGCTAGTCATCCATCTGCTCTACGGCGTATTTGGTGGCCATCCAATCACCATGCGAAGATCACCGTACCGACGAAGATCCCTTTGTTATTCCCAAACCCCTGTCACCTCATTATTTCCTCTCCTTTCCCACCCCCTAATCCAGAGTGTTACGCGACATCGTGTCCATTGGATGGTTTGCAGCCAGGGGATTTACCAGACCGGCTGTATTTCAACGGCGCCTTCCTAACACCGGACCGCCTTAGGAAGTAACTGTGGCCTTGCCACGGCATGGGGCGCTGCCGTGGTGGACCGTTTGAATTCCCCGTTATTTAAATAGGCCACCGCGTTTGCCTCGTCGAGCAGGTAGTCGTACGAAAAAGATGAATAGAAAAAATGACTTTAACGGCAAAACTTTCCTTGTAGCAGGAGCAGGTTACAGTGGTCGCAATGCTACTGTCAAACACACGCATAACGCTCTTCATCGCGGAGATGCCGTTGTCCACGAAGAATCAGACCACGAAAGCGTCGGGAGCACAAACACAGCTGAGGAAGAGGCTCTTCTGCGTTCTCCGGCTGGGTAAAAGGCCGCGGTCAAACTTTGTGCAGCAAGTCCAACCTAACGAAGAAAGAGGAGGAACGGTTGGCTTGGGCCAGAGAGGAAATTAAAAATGGCCGGGCATTATACACAGCAAAACCAATGTTCGTAGCCTCCAATCCGAAGTATGCGAACAAAATAGAAAAGGCAATAGCCATCAAAAAGCTGCGTTCTGCGGATAGCTTCGAAAAAGCAGAAGCACAGGTACGTGATGGCTAAACCGAAAAACGGAGACAAAAGACCTACGACGTCGAAAGCAGCGGCAGCAGCCAGTGAAATTGCCAAGAAGCATCTTATAGTGACACTCACTGACCGTAGTGACCAGCTTGGGCGAATTTCGCAGGAACGGTGGAAGGTAGGAGAAATGAAGCTACTGGAAACCCTGTTTACGAAAATGGACGCAGAGCCGAACGCACCCATGCCAGCATTCGATGGAGCAGGGTGGTTTAGCGGCGTCAAAAGTATAAAATGTAGGGATGACCCCACGCTCTCATGGCTAAAGAGAGCAGTAAAAATGCTTCAAGCTGCGAATACTACAAAGGCAAATCACGGACGTGCCGACAGACGACTGGAAGGTGTTGAGCGTGGCAAAACCAAAAACTGCTGATGGAGGTCAGGACTACATTATCCAGATCAACAAGCCGGCAGAGAACCTGCTTTACGCGTGGTTCGGGTGGATGACTTGGGGAGTTGGTAGTGTGCACCTTCGCCTCAAAAAGCGCAACCCGGCAGATGACAGCCAAAACACGCTCGCTGCGGGGGAAGTGGAAAGGGATCTCGGTGTAGAAGAGATCCTGCAACCCTCCTCAATATACAGAAAGTGGAGAAGGGTGAGCTGGAGGAAGTATCTAACCCCGAAAAGGTCCTGAGGCCAGATGCTGAAGGTCCTTCAGATAAACCTACACAAGAGGAAGAATGCTCAGCCGAGCTCCTGCTTAACATGGAGGGAGTCGGCTACGATCTGGCTCTAGTTCAGAAACCATGGATAGCTTCGGTCTAAAGTCACATAACTACAACACCTACATCCCGATTGCAAAAAATAAGGTAAGAACAGCAATAATGGTTAAAAAATGTATATGTTCTGATATTGATCATATTCTCTCAGACGATGTGACAGTGGTGACGCTAGAGGGCTGCAAAGATGAGACGTTAGTCTTTGGGTCTTGCTATATGCCACATGATGAAGAAGCACCACAGACAGATCTTCAGAAGCTGGTAGAAACAGCTGCCAGAAAGAAGCACGCTCTGGTGGTAGGAACTGACGCAAACCCTCATCACACAGTCTAGGGTAGTGCGGATATAAACGACCAAGGTGAGCCACTAGATAACTCTATTCTTCATAGTAGGCTAGAAATAGCAAAGAGAGGTGAAGAACCAACATATGTTGGACCAGCCTGGCAATGTACTTGATTTAACACTCTAAACAAGCAAGCATCTTATGGTGCAGGAATGGCAAGTGTTCAGTAGGCCCTTATTCTCTGATCAGAGATACATAAGCTTTCAGCTTACATTCTGCTCAAAAAGCAAACTTATATCCTTGAAGAATCCTAAGAATACGAACTGGGACTTGTTTGGGATATACTATCAAACAAACCAATGATACCCCGGAAATACAGGTCACACGTTGCACTTTAGAAAGGGGTTGAATTGTTTGCAACTATTCTGGTGAAAGTCTTCAAAAGATCCTGGCCCCCAACACGTAATAGACGCAAGGTGAAGCCTCCTTGGTGGAACAAGGAATTAGGAGCACAAAGACGTTGGATACATGAATTCTATAGGTTAGCCTAAGTAGCTGACAATGAGTTCTGTTGGAGGTATTTAAGGATCTACTAAAAGTATACAAGAAAGATATACGTAAAGCCAAGAGAGAATCTTAAATAGACTTCTGTAGCAGTATGGACGACACTAATGAAGTGGCTAGACTTAGGAAACTGTTATCCAAAAATCCGGCTTTACCAAGAATAACACGAAATATTAACGGGGAGTGGGCTGACAGCTGTGAGGACTCTCTAGAAGACCTAGTGAGCACACATTTTCCAGGGTGTGGGGACACTACAGATCTCGAACCGAGAAGAGATATTGTGCACGACATCCCGACGAACGTAATTACGACCAACAAGATAAAATGGGCTACGCAAAGTTTCTACCCATATAAGTCATCAGGATTGGATGGAATCTTCCCAGACATTTTCCAAAAGGTAAGCCATCTTGTGATACCATGGTTAAGAATGATATTCAAGGCATGCTTGAGGTTCAGCTATGTTCCTGTATTGTGGAGAGAAGCGAGAGTTGTGTTTATTCCAAAAGCTTGAAAAAGCAACCCTCTCTACTCGAAGGAATACAGACCCATTAGTCTGACCTCATTTCCCCTGAAAACGTTAGAGAAGATTTTAGATACATACATTAGAGACACAATTGCGCCGGACGAATTATCCAAGGCGCAGCATGCTTACACTAAAGGCAGATCTACTGAAACTGCACTTCACTCGCTTGTACTAAACATGGAAAAAGTGTTAGAATAAAAGGAGTATGCTCTAGGAGTATTTCTAGATATATCAGGGACTTTTAACAACGTGACGAAAAATGCGATTTTAAATAGCATAGAGTAACTTAATGTGCAACCAGCGGTTTATCTTTGGATAAGGCTACTAGCTAGCAGGAAGATAAGAGCGGAATGGAACGACAGGAGCGTCACCAAATATGCAAGCAGATGCACTCCGCAAGGTGGGGTACTATCGCCGCTATTATGGTTATTTGTAGCAAATGAACTGCTCAGGAAATTTGACAGAGGGGCACCAAGACTAGTGGCAGATGACATAGCTATAGTATTTACGGGAAAATACCTGGACACCATCAGTTATGTGATGAATAATACCCTTAGAACGGTACACCAATGGACATCTCGCGCAGGGCTAGGGATAATCGCCGAAAAAACGGACATGGTACTTTTCACCAGGACGTACAAGGTCCCGGCGTGAAACCTTCTGAAGCTAGGCAGCAACGAACTACTTCTCAAAGATCTTGCGAGGTACCTTGGAGTAATACTGGACAGTAAATTGCTGTGGAGGCGCAATGTCGAGGAAAGGGTGAAAAAGGCCAGTAATGCGCTGTACGCATGTAAAATAATGGTGGGCGTTACTTGGGGTCTATAACCCTCTCTGATGCATTGGTGCTATAAGGCAGAAGTCTGACCGATATTGCTGCCC
Source organism: Anastrepha ludens (assembly GCF_028408465.1). Taxonomy (NCBI): domain Eukaryota; kingdom Metazoa; phylum Arthropoda; class Insecta; order Diptera; family Tephritidae; genus Anastrepha; species Anastrepha ludens. Next base: position 63,014,573 of record NC_071503.1, on the reverse strand, counting down.
CATACAGCATATGGAGGACAGCGACAAGAAAACTAACATACTTAATGCTACTGGGAAGGACTCAGCGACTCGCTCCTCTGTAAATAACAGGAGCGATGAAAATCACTCCAACAACCACCACAACCACCACTCAGCATGCCACCTATTGACCTTATGGCGGAGAACCTAGCAGCGAGACACGCGAGCAGGTTAATGGCTGCTGGAGTATACACTTGTAGAACCTTCGGACAGACTACATGACTCCGTACTTTAATTGGAAGAGAAGGTACTACAGTTGAAGGGGAGGGATGGCACAAAGGCATGCAGCCTGGCCACTGAACTGTTCACATCTATACAGACGGCTCTAAAACTTCAGATCGAGTGGGAGCGGGCATTTACTGCTCCAAGCTTGGGATTAGGCTGCCTATCAAGCTGCCAGACAACAGCAGTATTTTCCAAGCGGAAGTGTTCGCTGTGGGGAAAGCCGCGCAGCTAGCCTACACTAGAACAAGGAAAAACTCAACAATTAATATATACGTGGACAGTCAAGCAGCCATAAAAGCAATAAGCTCATATTGCATTAAGTCCAAAAATGTCCAACGGAGCAGGGAGGCCATAGAAAGGCTAGCCGCAAACAGTAGGCTGCATATCTATTGGGTACCTGGTCACAAAGGCATTATGGCGAACGATATAGTAGATGAGATAGCGAAAAGTGCTGTTAGACTACCATTTGAACAAGAGAACGACATACCAAAACCGATAAATACAATATACAACGAAATTGCTGACTACGTGAAAAAACTAGTGGAATGGAAAATGCCAAAAGTTATGTGGAGAACTAACGACAAAAAACTGACTCAATTCGTAATTACGCTTTCGCGAAAGGACTGCAGAACTATTATAGGTCATAATCTATTGACTGTACATGCGTACAAGATAGGGATTGGTAATACGTAATGCAGGAAATGCAGAGAGGATGTTAAGGAAACTTTAGAGTACCTTCTGTACGTCTGTCCGGCATTATTAAAAACGCGTTTAAAATTCCTGGGAGCCCCATTATTTGAGGGTCTGGAGGACGTCTCAAAAGCGTATCTCCCAGCTCTGCTTAGATTCGCCAAAAGCGCTGACATCCTGCATGATGTCTACTTTCATTATTCATAGAGGTCGGTCTCCATCTGGTATCGCTAGGGACCAAAAGGTCTATGCGTGTCTTATTGCCAACCAGGCTAACCTAACCTAACCAGTTTTCTTCTTTCATGATTTAATTCGATTATATAATTGTATTCTTTTTTGTCAACTTGTATTTTAGTTTTAGCTCGTTTTATTTGTTACTCTATAAATATATTTTTTATATTAGCACTAGGTCAATAGTCAGTAAGAACCTTTATGTTTTTTGACTAAATAAAATAAATAAAAACTCCGAGGCTAGAGAACACAAAAATGCTAAATCTAGTTACGAAAATAATAATCGGGTCACACTGATCACAAATTAGTGGGGGTGACGTCACTGATATTGTCAAATTCGCTGAGAGCCAAGTAACGGGACCACGATAGGCGCCATCTCACTATTCTCTCCATCGTACTATTGACTATACTATACAAAACTGACAATATTCTATCTGTCTCAAATTTAACAAAAAATTTACTAAGACAAATACTAAATAATACAATCTCCCATTAATCAATCTCACAATATATCTGCAACCCCTCAACTAACTTCACTCGATTGCTCAACATGCCAAACATAAGCTCCAAAAACTCTAACTCAACCTAAGAATTTCTTACTTTTGAAAGACTCATAGTTGAGAATTCCCATCACTTACTCTTATTTTCATATACATATTGTACTTAAGGTTACATATAATATATTAAAAACGACATACGATTCCAGTTCAATCGTCAAAAGGGGAGTTGCGTTATTAGTACATAGCTCACTCGAACACAATCTGGCTACAATCAATAGTACAATAGTATACTAGCCATAGCTGTTTTAATCAAATCCCATACAACTTTCACTGCAATTAATACTTATATCTCTTCTACAAGTATTTTATCGGAGTATGATCTTCACCAACTCACCAGTAACTTCACTTAACAGATTTTATTACTTCAAGGTGACTTTAACGCATGGTGCCTACCTGTTTTAAAAGACAAGGAAGAGTTATAACAAAATTTCATCAAAACGCAAATCTGATGCTTTTAAATGACAAATACCCTACTCACCTCTCAACCCAACATACCCTAACCCACATAAATCTTAGTATCTCCTAATGGATGACATCCGACGAGCCGATTGACAGTGACCATATTTCGAGCGTGGTAACAGTTGTAATATCCAAATTAGACTCGGCAAACTGGTATGCTTATCAGAAAGCAATAGAACATTTCGCTAGCCTCGCCCTCAACTGTAATGTTAACAAATCTGCAGCAATCTTACAAAGGAAATTTCGTTAAAGCGCAAACTCATCCATTTCAACATCACATTCAACCTTTCGTTACCGCAAATCTTATTGGTGGAACGATAAATTATCTCCCTTAGGTAGGTAGGTAGGGTGGTTGTCTTTAATAAACGAGCAGAGCTTCGTTAGTTTTAGATGGGCTATGTCCGCTACATCGGTTAGAAATGCTGTATCGAGAGTGCGCAGCCTTCTCATAGCTAGGCTTTCACACTCACATAAAAGGTGTCTGACTGTTTCCTCTTCTTCTGTATTAAGACAGCTTCTACAGAAATCAAAGTAAGGTAGTCCTAACCTTCTAGCGTGGCTGCCTATTAAACAATGACCTGTTAATACACCTATCATTTTTCTTATAGATTCCCTGTTGAATCTTAGCAAGATCTTCGATCGACCGCTGTTCCAGTTCGGCCATGTCTGTCTGCTTAGTTCGCATGTTGTGAGGTTTTGCCAGATTGTATTTACCTTTTTGATGGTTTCCCTGTCTATAAGTAATTTACAAGTGGCTATGGGCATGGGTATCAGCGCCTTATCCGGTTCGAGATCGAGCTCTGTACCGGTTCTTGCAAGTTCATCCGCCTTGCAGTTTCCTGCGATGTTCCTGTGGCCTGGTACCCAGATAAGGTGCACTTTGTAGCGCTTAGATACGTCATCTAGTAGTTTAAAACATTCTAGAACTGTTTTTGACGAGTGTGTTTTTGATTCCAGCGCTTTTATTGCTGCTTGACTGTCCGAGTAAATGAAGACTTCATTTGTGGATAATACTCTCGTTTTTATTTCTTTAAGCCCCTCTTTTATGGCAGTGACTTCCGCCTGAAATACACTGCAATGATCAGGTATGCGAAATGATTGACATACTCCGAGTTTGTCGGAGTAGACCCCTCCACCTACTTTGTTATCCAGTTTTGAGCCATCTGTGTAGATGTTTAACTCATTTATCTTAACAATGAGCCCGTTATCCCATTCCTCTTTGGAAGGAAATACTGTGACAAAGGATTTATTAAAATTGGTGTCCTTGGTCCTACAGAAATCCGTTGTGCTGGGAATGCAGGGGAATTGTTCTGAAATTGAGGAGTGTCCCCTTTGGTTCGTTCTGAGTAGGCCGATTTCTCTTAGTCTGAGAGTTGCTTTGGCAGCTGTTTGCTTACCGTACTGCTCTATTGGTAAAATGTTAAGCATGATATTTAGTGCATCTGTGGGTGTGGTTCTGAGGGCCCCGCAGATGCAAAGACTGGCCATTCTTTGTACGTGTGCCATGGTTCTTATAATGTACAATTTATCTAAAGCTGGCCACCATACTAATACGCCGTATGTTAGGATAGGTCCGACAATTGCCGTGTAAAGCCAGTATGCGATAGATGGGGAGAGACCCCAACTTCTTTTTTATTATACATTGACTTCTCGATTTCTGTAACAAGTGAGTTAAGTGCTGATTCAGTAGATTTCCCTTTACAATACGCATGTTGTGAGATACTGAGCTTATCAGGGCTGATGTTAACCCTAATATGCTCTTCTAAAATTCTTTCTTATCTCCCTTAGGCGTGAAAAATTCCAGATGTGGAAAAATATTTCTCGTAAGCCTATAGAGGAAAACATAATGTTGTACTAGTGTTCAAATTTTTTTAAAGGGAAGTTAAACTTTCCAAAAGAAAATTGAATGAAAATGAATGCACTAAAGATATTAACTACAAAATCACCGTAAAAATTATGTGGGACACAGTAAATAATCTTTATCGCCGACGACAATCTAATATCATTTACGTCATCTAAAACCCCGATGGTTTCCTATTTCGTCTTCATAAGATATTGCTAATATTCTTGCCAAGTCGCCGGCAGAATATTCTAAAGACAGTAATTTAACTTACGAATTCGTAAACAATAAATCCATCGTTACTGATCCGAAATCCCTTCCACTGCCCTTAAACGTATCTCTTGCCTATCAACACTAAACGGAAATACCCCCGGAATAGATAACATACCGTACCCACTACTTAGCAGGGAATTACTTCAGCAGGGAATTATTGAACTATGTGAGTTATATATGTAGTTAGTATAATACTTTTGAATCTTAAAATGTATTCTTTAAAAAAAAAACTTTAACTTTCCCATTTTCAAATTAAAACTAACTTTATTTATCTTCTTACATTTCTTTGAATTTGAATTTATTTATTACTGGTATAATAATAATTATAATTTACAATAAACTGTAAGTCCTACAGAGACTATTAAAAGTCTGTTCCTAGGCTTGTAGCATTTATAATGCCAATCTTACAAACTAAATATGACATTTAACAAAATAAGTTTTGTATGTAACATACATTTAACTTACTAACTAACTAACAACAAACTTACTTATATCTAGCGGTTCTATGAAGAACATTAAATAATTTTTTTTTAATTTTGTTAATTTTACAATGAAATAGCGTGATATTAACAAATATCATAGGTTTAAATTAGTTTTTGTCAACCAGATTTTTTAATCTTTTTTTATTTTTGTCGTTAATTACATCATAGGCTTTTAACCTTTTTGGAAGCTGATTAAATATTTTAATGCTATGGTTTATGTAACATTTTGAACCAATACCTAATTTACATTTTATGTGCTCAATTTGTCTATTTCTAGTATTTATTATCCTTGATAGAAAAGAATTCTTTAAGTTATTGTAATTTTGTATTAAAGCTGTAAAGTAGAACAACTTTTTTATCGAAAGAATGTTGTTAATCTTTAAGGAATTATCTGTTATTGAATTTTGTTTACTCTTAAATATTATTTTTAATACTTTATTTTGTACTAATGCAAGCTACGATACCGTAAGAGGTAACTGACTCAAATAGGGCATAATAAATAGTTAATAATTGTTCTTTGTTTTATATATATTTTAATTTGGCAAAAACAAAGATTAAATATCTATTTCGTTTCATTAAATAATTAATTTGAAAATCCCATTTTAACTTATAATCAATTATATTGTTATTGGAATACAGTTACATTTACTGTTAGAATCATGATTATGCATAAATATATTAATATTTCCAGGTACAGAATCTTTATAAACTCCAAAAGTTAGAAATACCGTTTTATTAATATTCACAGATAACTTGTTTTGACACATCCATGTAAATATTTTATTTGCAATTAAATTCAGCATCCTCCCAAGTATCGTCACTTACCTATAAGAATAGTTGTATCGTCAGCATACGATATTATATTGTGAGGGCTTTTTTGGCTAAATGGTACAGCACTATATATTTCATTTATGTATATCAAAAATAATAAAGGTCCTAATACTGTCCCCTGAGGGACTCCAATATCCACAATCGTTTCACTACTAACAGTAGCATCTACCTTTACACATTGTGTTCTGCCAGTAAGATAATTCTTTATAAGATTCAAGGCGATTCCACGGATACCAATATCGCTTAATTTTTGAATTAGAATTTTGTGGTCAACCGTGTTAAAAGCTTTTGCTAAATCTAAAACTATTGCAATAATTGGTTTACTATTGTATAATCAAGATTTTTATATATAATATATATTCAGCAAAATGAGCTAATGCATCTTTTTTTGATTTTCCTTGGCGAAAGCCATATTGATTTTTATTTAACACGTTATATTTGTTAAGAAAGGAAAGTAATCTTAGAAATTAATGATATTGACCTATAATTTATGAACTGGTATTATAATTGCTTTTTTACAATGATCAGGACAAACTCCTGTTTCTAAGCATATATTGATAATGCTAGCTAGAGGTTTTATAATGAAATTACTTAATTTTTTGAATACGCTTGTTGGAATTTCATCTATTCCAGCTGCTGTATCATTTTTTAATAATTAAATAATTTTTTTTATTTCTTCTGGATGAGTAGGAAATAAAAATATTGAATTTTTAATCAAGACCTTTTTTTTACCACATTTTTCACCTGTATATTTGATTTTATTTGCCATTTCTGTGCCTACATTATTAAAGTAAGTATTAAACTTATCAGCTATATCTTTTTTTCTGTTACTTTTTCGTTTCTTATGAGTAAGTAATCAATTGAGCTTTTTTTATTTTTCTTTTTATTAGAGTTTATTTTATTATTTATATAATTCCAAAATTGCTTATTAGATTTTAGATTTTTTAAGCAATTTCTTTCATAATTATCTCTTGCAATTTTTAATAGTTTATTTAATAATTTATTATAATTTACGTATAACGCATGACTTTTTTCATCATTAGGGTTTTTTCTCCAAAGATTGTAGAGCATTTCTTTTGTATTGCATGAAATAACTAGACCTTGTGTTATCCATTTACCTCTTTTAATATTATTATTAGTATTATTGTTATTTTTTTAACATTGGTTGCTCTGTGCATGTTATATTGTATATTTTCAATAAATAGATTAGTCATTTCATTTGCTTCATTCTTATAATCAAATAGATTTCAATCAATTTTTTTAGTTATTTTGTAAAGAAATTATTTTGTGGATTTTATAGTAGGATTGTCTCTATCCTGATATTTTCTTTTGTGTTTAACGTGAGATTTATAGTATTTGTGTCCAGTACCTATTGTCTGTACATGATCCTCATCTATTTTATTTGTATTTACCTTTCTATATTTTCTGTGACTCTTCCCGCCTCTTAATATAGTTGTTCCATCTTCCAGTTCTATATCTTTTTCATTTCTCATTTAATTTCGGTATATATTTTTCCTTTTTTGAATTTATTAGGTTCTGAATTTCTTTATACCTATCTTAATGTATTCTGCCATTTAAAAAGTCAATGGGTTTGATTCCTGTGGTATTATGGATTGTGCTGTTGTAGAAACCTATTATCCTTATAATTTTGTCTTCTATAGTTTCATCCCTACTTCTGTCATCATGCCTTAGTAAATGTATGTGTTCGTTAATAGTATTGTGTAACCGTTCGATGTCTGCATTGGATGTGTGATTGCTATTAGATGCGAAGTGTATTTTAATGTTCTGCTCTCAAAAATTATTGCATCGGAATAGCCTTAAATCCGAGTTCGTTGTCCAATACAATTTTATTTCCTTTGCCTTACGTATTTATAATTTGCAATTTGGTTTTAAACTCAGTCCAATTCTTTAAATTAATTTGAAATGCCATTGCGAATTTAGAGAATTTGTCTATTGCTCTCATATTTCTCGACGTTGCATATTTCGCAGTTATTTATAAACTGTGTAATTCTTAGTTTCAATTTAGGGTTTTAGATATGTGTTAAGAGTTCTTTAAAAACTGCTTCAATACCTCGGTGATTTTTGTCAAGGTGTTCACATTTTATGGTCTCCGTTAATGTTTCCTCGTCTTCTACATCTGCTACTAAGTGAAAGCATCTTATGATCCTAAATTTTCTGTTATTTGCGAAGAGTTCGTTAAACGTTGTTTTTAGCACTGTATAAAATGCTTCTTCTTCTTCTATTAGAACAGCATTCAACTGCGCAGGGTTAAAATGATTTTTAAGTAGGATGATTACTGTTTCTCTATCCAGTTCCTAAGTATGAATATTTTTTCTGTTATTTTCAAAAATTGATTCGTTTTTTATCCTCAGTGAACCTAATGCTATTTTTGTAATAACAATTTGATTTTTGAATATGTTAATTGGGGATTTGGTTACTTTTATTGTTGTGTGGTTTAATTCTAATGTATTAATATTACCTTAATCAAGTTCGATCCTGGATAAGCCATAGACGTTACCATTTTTAACCCCTCTTTTATACTTAATCTGGTAATCAAGTTCTGATAATTTAAGTCTCCATCTTACAAGTTTGGAGTTCGGTTCTTTTATTGAGAAGAGCCATGTTAGAAGCTTATGGTAGGTTTTTATTATGAAGGTAAGGCCTGAAATACTTCGTAGCCCATATAATAGCTAGTAATTCCTTTTTTATGGTACTATAGTTAATTTCATGTGTAGTTAGGGTACGACTTGCGTAACATAATGGATGGTCATTCTGTGAGAGAATTTCTCCCAACGCGTAGTTGCTGGCATCTGTTGTCAAGGTAAACTGCTTTGTAAAATCTGGATACACCAATATTGGGTAATGGATAAGTAATGTTTTAAGTGTGTTAAAGCTTTTTTCGTATTCTGGGTATTCAGATAGGTTTAGCGATTAAAAAATAATCTGTAATAAATTTTCTATAATAGCCAGTAAGGCCTAGAAATTGCTTGATTTATTTTGTGCTTTTAGGGATCAGGAAATGTTTAACACATTCTTTTTTAGGGTTTGTTTTAATACCTGCTGACGTTATTATATGACCAAGGTATTCCGTTTCTCTCTTGAGGAATTCGGACTTATCCAGTTGGATCTTAAGATTTGCGTCTTTTAAGCGACTACAAATAAGTTTAATGGAATTTATATGTTCTTGTAGAGATGTAGAAAAAATTATTCTGTAAAAAGTGGTAAACCCAATCAGCCATTCTGGATAAAAGAAGAGCTGACCAGATATCCCCTTTGAGGGCCAAAGATCAAGCGGGGAAAATACATGAAATGAGTGCTGTAAAAGTTGGCGACTTGGATGTAGAATCTCTTAAGTTTATATTATAATAAAAGAGAGCAACAAGGAGATGATAGAAAAACTAAATGAATTGTCTAAGGATGTTGCTGAGTTAAAAACACGAAACGAATGCCTGACGCTTGAAGTTGATAAAATCAAAGCAGAAAAAGATATGGTTAAAAGAAGACTTGCACAACTAGAAGAGGAATTTAAAAAACAAAATTTAATATTCAAAGGTTTAAATGCAAATATTATACATCAACCCAGGAAGAAGTTGCTAAAGTATGCACGGAGATATTGAAAATCATCAATGATCAAATCAACGAAGAAAATATTTGAGCGAAATATATATCCGAACAGGATATTGGAATGGTTTTCAAAAATTCAAATAAGTTAGCGAACACCCCAATCTACATAGAGAGAGATCTAAACCTAGAGCGGCTGCAAGACAAAAAAGTTATGATGGAATTGAAAAAGGAGATTATGGCGATTACCACTAAGCACCGAATAGGCGTCAAAGATGATAAGATGAAAATTATGAACAAATAGTTTAGGTGTAACAAGGAACAAAAGCTGGTTTGTGGCCAGGAAGATGCAAGTATAACCTTAAAAATGTTGTATGATGATAGACTTCAACATGTAAACATAGATTATAATGTATTACTAAGTAAAATTAATGCAAAAAAGTAGATAAAGTCTGTCATAGCAAATTAGTTAATAAAAATAAACTTTAAAGTAGTATAACTGTAAATGATTTGAAATTTACACAATTTAAACTAAATATCATTTCGTATATTGTCAATGGCCTTGAGAACAAATATATTTTCCCAGCATTTTTCCAGTACATTGTAAAGCAGCATGTGTTTGTACTCATAGAAACCCATCTAACTGAGGAGAAAATAAACCAAGCAAAGAAATATTTCCCAAATCATGACACTTTTTGGAAAGCAGCAAGTCGAAGTAGCAAATTTGGAAGAGCTTCTGGATGATGTGTGTATGGCGTTAGTAAGGAATTGCAAAAAAGGGCATAAAATGTAGCTTTAAAACTGAAAACGGAATAGATGTAATAAGATTTCAAGAAAAGAGGAACAACATTACATTTATACCCTTGTATATAAGAGGAGCAGCCTGGCATGAGGAAGCTGAGTTAGTGAAGGAATTTTTCAAGGAAACTCCAGAGAAAATGGCAGTGGTTATGGGTGACATGAATGTCAGAATTGGAAATATGCAACAAGAGATCGAAGACATGTACATAACCACTTTCAAAGCAGACATCGGCAAAAGGACCTCTAGAGATGATGTACTAAATAATTAAGGTAAACATTTCTTGGAATTCTGTAACGATTATGGCCTTATAATCTTGAATGGCAGAACAGTTGGTGATGAGGAAGCCTATTTTACGTTTATTAGTGCAGTAGGCAACTCTGTAAATGATATCTGCGCAGTTTCGCATGAAGGATTGAGCTATGTTGAAAGATTTGAAATCGAATCAAAAGTATGGTCTGATCATATGCCAATTAAACTGACACTAAACATAGATAGAGCGCCGAACGAAATGGAGAATATAAGCCTGCTACCAAAAGGAATACTCAAAGAAAACGATGTATCAAAATATCAATTAAACCTAAACTAAAATCTGATTAAGCTGACAAATCGAGGAGAAATGATAAACCTTGAAAAACTTAGCAGTATAATAAAAATGTCGGTGCGGAAGACAACAGCGAAAAACACTAAAGCTGTTTTCAAAAGCGCTTGGTTTAATATGAGATGCTTGAGTGCAAGGAAGCTTTCCTTTAAATATTTGAATGAGCTCAGAAAATCCAACAAAACATACGACAACCAGAAATATTTGCAGTCAAAGCAATTGTTTAGGAACACATGCGAGAAAGTGAAGAAGGATTATTATGAAGAACTGGAAAAGAGAATCAATAAAACCGCAAATTCAAAAGAATGGTGATGCCTTGCCGAAGAAATAAGAGGAGAACCATTTAAAGTTGGTGTAGATATTACACCATCGGAGTTTAAAAACTATTTTCAAGACTTACTAAATCAGCCTCAATTAACAAAATATACTCATTATGCACCTGCTTTGCATACAGATACGGTCTTTGATAAAGATGTAACAATAATCGAAGTCCAACAAATAATTAAAAATGCTAAAACAAACAAAGCACCTGGAGAAAACAGAATACCTTATGAGCTACTAAAGGCTGCCTTAACAGAATTTATCACAGAGCTAACGAAAGTATAGACCATCATCTTCGAGACCGGAAGAATCGACGAAGCGTTTTTTAAAACAATCGTTTTCCCAATCTTTAAAAAGGGAAATGCAAATACAGCAAGTAACTATCGGGGAATATCCTTTATGAACTGTATCGCAAAAGTTTTAATGGGATTGCTTAACGAAAGACTTACAAACTGATTAGAAAACATTAAGATGCTCAAAAAACTACTCAACGGTGGATAACATATATAATCTTGCATCTATAGTACATTTAAAGTTCAACGAAAACAAAAAAAGTTTATGCATACTTTGTGAATTTCAAAGCGGCTTTCGACAGGGTACCCAGGAGGCCATTAATTTACAAACTTCGACAGATGGGAGTATCCAACAAAATAACAAATCTGATTGAAAATATATATTCGAATACGAGAACAGCAGTTTGGACAGGAAGCATCAGATTACTTTGAAACCGGTACAGGGGTAAAACAAAGTTGTCCGTTATTACTTTTGCTCTTCACATTATACCTGAATGATCTACATGACTGTTTGAAAGGTGGTCTACTGATTGAGGGAATAAATGTACGCCTTCTTCTATATGCTGATGATATTGTTTTCTTAGCTGATAATCTTAACGTCATGCAATCTATAATTAAAACATTAGACATATATTGCGCTGAGTGGAACATGGAAGTAAATTTAATGAAATCTGAGATGATGGTCTTTAGAAAAGGTGGTCAACTAGCCAAGGCAGAAAAATGGTGGTACAAAGGTGAGGAAATAAAAGTGGTAGCAGAATACAAATATCTTGGTGTCATTCTCGCATCCAAAATGACGTTTGTGCAAGCCAGAAATAATTCAGCAAAAAGCTAGCATTAATAGTACATGGAACGATTTCTTAGCTAAGCTATACATCTCATACAAAGCCAAATGGAAGCTGTTTCAGCCTGGGTTCAGAGCCATACAAACATACGCCGCTCAAATCTGGGGTTATACGCTGTTCGAAGAAGTAAATAAACTTCAGCGTTATTTTATTAAAAGAATTTTCAAATTACCTGACTTCACCCCGAATTATGCAATAACGCTAGAAACTAACGTAGAAGATAGCTATTTATATTCGTTAGAACTACATATGAAATATATCAGGTCAGTCCATAAGTTCGTGCGTTTTTTAAAGGTGATTTTAAAATTAATAAAAAAGATGTTTAAAGTATTTATTAATGAATAATATATTTTCCTTCATTATTTACAATGTCTTCCCAAGGTTTAGGCAAATTTTTAATTCCCTGCTCAAAAAATTTTTTGATCTTGGAGCCAAAATACGCTTCGATATCCCTTTTCATAGCTTCTTTTGAGGAAAAGTTCTTGTTCTTCATATGGGATTGAAGTCCACGGAAAAGGTGATCATCACAAGGTGAAATATCAGGAGAGTATGGTTGATGCGGCATTAGCTCCCATCCGAACTCGGTCAGCTTGCCTAATGTTTGCCTTACGTTGTCTTGCGTTGTCGTGGTGAAACAAAACTTTGCGTCTATTCACTAAAGACGGTCGATTTTTTGTAAGTGCCTCATTCAGGTTTGATAGCTGATGGAAATAATAATCAGCAGTTATCGTCTGGCTTGGTTCCAGAAGCTTATAATAAACAATACCGGCCATATCCCACCAAATAGACAGGATAATCTTCTTGGGGTGAAAGCCATCTCTAGGTGTCGGTTCTGGTGTTTCATCTTTATCTAATATAACCATTGGCGTTTGCGAACAGGATTATTGTAAAGGACCGATTTTTCATCACCAGTAACGATACGGTTCACAAAACTTCAATTTTCAAGCCGTTGCAACAGCTGAGCGCACACATTCACTCTGTGCTTAAGGTTGGTGACGGAAAGTCTATGCGGAACCCATTTTCTCAGCTTTGAAACCTTTCCCAACTAAACCAGGTGCCTGTGAACTGTTCCATGCCATGAATTTAACCTCTGAGCTATCATATCGACTGTCAAAGTTGGCTTAGCTTCCACGAGTTCGAGCAAGGCGTCTGAGTTAAAGACTTCAGGACGACTAACGCGCGAGACATCCTCCACGTCGCAGTTACCACTTCGGAATTTTGAAAACCACTTTTGCGCAGTCCTTATGTTTCATCTTTATCTAACCACTCACGGTATCCTCTCCGTGAACAGTGTTTATTTCTGCAGCAGCAGTTGTTGCATTTTTTCCACTTTTATTTAAAAAATACAAAATATGCCTCTTATACGCGTTCGAAGATTCCATTTTATTTTTGAGCATCAAGTGCTTCTATCCGCGATTTAAATCACTTGTTGAATGCACAATATATCAAAGAAAATATAAATAGTTCTGTTATATTCCGTGAATAATTTTTTGTATGCAAAAATCGTACAAAAGTGAAATTATGGGTAAAATACGCACGAACTTATGGACTGACCTGATATTTGGAAAACTATCTATAAATACAACAGCAGTAGACTCTCGCACAAACTTACACAGTGCATATTACGAAAAAAACGTGTTCTGGCTCAAACAACTCAATGACTTAGGGATGGAGTTTGGCCTAAAGCTTGAAGAAAATATAACTGCTACGGACAAGATCGCTGCACCCAGCATTTATCAAACATTAAACTACAAAATTTAAACAGGACAAAACAAAAAGCACTATCAAGCACCACGCGAATATATAAACACTTAGATCACTCAAAAGGAGAATCATACTTTAGGGAAGATATGTGGTTAGCTGACATATCAACAATATTTAAAGTAAGACGTGGTTTGTTAAAACTGAATGCAATAGCTTATGGAAACGCGGTAAAAATTTGCACACTATGCAACTCAAACGAAGAAGAAGACATGTACCACTTCTTAAGAAGCTGCCCTGTACTGAATCCACAATCCACAATCACCGGACATGAACCCAATCGAAAATTTATGGAGTCATGTAAAATCGAAGCTTGCCGAATATTCAAGTCCGCCCAGTGGAGTTAATGAGCTGTGGGAGCGAACACGCGATGTATGGGATGCTATTCCGACTGACTTTGTCTTGAGGTATACACGAAGTATGCCCAATCGTATCCACGAGCTGAAAAAATCCAAAGGATATTGGACATCTTATTAATATTTATTTTATTTATTGTAAAAAATAAAAAATGGGTTGAGTGCAAAACTGTAACATTTGTCTTTATTTGCATTATTGCTTGCTACTAGTGTTGTTGTTGTTGCATTGACACCAAACCGGTTTGAGAGAGAGCGTACATACATGCCAATAAAGTTATGCAAAAAAAATATTTGATTTGTTAAAACATGTATAAAAAAAAATGTGTTGAAATAGAAAGTATTACATTTTGTTACAGTTTTGCTCTTCAGTGTATATATATACTAAATGGCCAAAATTGGAGAACACTAACTGGCTTCATATACTCAGCCTGGCACTATAGAGATTTTCTTATAGCAGAGTTCCATTATTACAATAATTAGTTTAAGAACTGTGACAGACTACATCGTTATTGTCACAAACATTTTTATTTATTTCTTTATTTACTTTAATATATTAAATGAATTAAGGTCTGAATCAAATCAACTGTTAACCATAATTTTTTTATAAATTAAATAAAGAATTACCTACTACCTACTACTACTACTTATTCTTCTTCTCAATTGGCGCTATAACTGTTTACGAGATTTTGGAAGAGTTTAACAAACCGCTCTAGTCGTTTCTCTCTCGTCCCAACCGGCGCCAGTTGGACACACCAAGTGAAGTCAAGTCCTTCTCCACCTGATCATTCCAACGCAGAGGGGGCCGCCCTCTTCCTCTGCTACCATCAGCTGGTACCGCATATAATAATTTCAGAGCCGGAGCGTTTGTATTCATTCGGACGACATGACCCAGCCAACGTAGCCGCTGGATTTTTATTCGCTGCGCTATGTCTATGTCGTCGTAAAGCTCATACAGCTCATCGTTCCATCGCCGGCGATATTCGCCGTTGCCAACAAGGAAAGGTCCGAAAACTTCCGCAGAATCTTTCTCTTAAACACTCCAAGTGTCGCTTCATCGGATGCTGTCATCGTCCAAGCTTCTGCGCCATACGTTAGGACGGGCATGATGAGAGTCTTGTAGAGTGTTAGTTTTGTTCGTCGAGAGAGGACTTTACTGCTCAGTTGCCTACTTAGTTCAAAGTAGCATTTGTTGGCAAGAGAAATTCTACGTTGGATTTCAAGGCTGACATTGTTATCGGTGTTAATGCTGGTTCCTAAATATACGAAGTCTTTTACAACCCCGAAATTATAACTGTCAGCAGTGACGTGGGTGCCGATACGCGAGTGCGCCGACTGTTTGTTTGAAGACAGGAGGTACTTCGACGTCAGTCATCAGATCGCCGTCTTTGTTCTTACAGGAAAACGCTCCGGCCTTAAAAGGTGGCGAATCTTCTGGCTGTCTGTTGTTATTGCAGCTTTGTCGAACACTATTTGAGAAGGTAGATGTACCTTTTCTGCTGCACAAAGGCGTGTGCGCAGTTTGGCTGCAACAAGGAAGTGATCCGAGTCGATGTTGGGTCCTCGGATCGTACGTACATCTAATACACTAGAAGCGTGGCTTATAGCTATCACAACATGATCGATCTGGTTTCGTGTTTTTCGATCAGGAGACAGCCAGGTAGCTTGGTGTATCTTCTTATGCTGGAATCTGGTGCTGCAGACTCCATGTTTCGGGTCCCGGTGAAGTCGATCAGTCTCTGTCCGTTCCCGGAGGTTTCGTTGTGCAGGCTGAATTTTCCAACTGTGAGACCAAAAATTCCCTCCTTGCCCACCCTGGCGTTGAAGTCGCCAAGCACGATTTTTATGTCGTGGCGGGGGCAACACTCATAGGAGCGTTCCAATCGCTCATAGAAGGAATCTTTGGTCGCATCGTCTTTCTCTTCCGTCGGGGCGTGGGCGCAAATTAGCGGATTGTTGCGAGACGCTCGTCAACCGGAGTGAACGACAGTACTTGCCGACGAAGTTTTTCTCCCACAACAAATCCAACACCGAATTTGCGCTCTTTTTTAAGTGGCGGGTCCCAAATCCAGCGCACAACCAGCTATCCTGGAATGCTTCGCCTTCTCACGTTAGCTCACTCCCGAAGCTACCCAGAGGATACGTGGGCTAATCGCGGACGTTGTAAGCTGCTTGAACCATATGCAGAAGAATCGTCCTGGGCACTCCCAAGTGAATGGCGATCAGTAACTTTCCCCACTTGCGTGGACCTCTACATGTGGAACCATCCTCCATTATTATTACATCGTCTAAATAAACTAGACGGATTTTGTTTACGTAATCTTCCAGGATGTTGTTCATTAGCCGCTCGAACGTCTTCTTCTTCTTAATTGGCGTTATAACCGCTTACGCGATTTTGGCCGAGTTTAGCAAAGCGCGCCAGTCGTTTCTTTCTCGTGCTAACCGACGCCAGTTGGACACACCAAGTGAAGCCAAGTCCTTCTCCACCTGATCTTTCCAACGCAGAGGAGGCCGCCCTCTTCCTCTGCTACCACCAGCTGGTACCGCATCGAATACTTTCAAAGCCGGAGCGTTTGTATCCAATCGTACGACATGACCCAGCCAACGTAGCCGCTGGATCTTTATTCGCTGCGCTATGTCTATGTCGTCGTAAAGCTCATACAGCTCATCGTTCCATCGTCTGCGATATTCGCCATTGCCAACGTGCAAAGGTCCAAAAATCTTACGCAGAATCTTTCTCTCGAACACTCCAAGCGTCGCTTCATCGGATGTTGTCATCGTCCAAGCTTCTGCGCCATACGTTAGGACGGGCATGATGAGAGTCTTGTAGAGTGTCAGTTTTGTTCGTCGAGAGAGGACTTTACTGCTCAGTTGCCTACTTAGTCCAAAGTAGCACTTGTTGGCAAGAGAGATTCTACGTTGGATTTCAAGGCTGACATTGTTATCGGTGTTAATGCTGGTTCCTAAATAGACGAAGTCTTTTACAACCTCGAAATTATAACTGTCTACAGTGACGTGGGTGCCGATACGCGAGTGCGCCGACTGTTTGTTTGAAGACAGGAGGTTTTTCGTTTTGTCCTCGTTCACCACCAGACCCATTCGATTTGCCTCTTTGTCCAGTTTGGAGGAGGCAGAACTAACAGCGCGGTTGTTAAGGCCGATGATGTCAATATCATCGGCATACGCCAGCAATTGTACGCTCTTATAAAAACTTGTGCCTGAGCGATTAAGTTCTGCGGCTCGTACGATGCTCTCCAACACCAGGTTAAAGAAGTCACACGACAGCGAGTCACCCTGTCTGAAACCTCGTTTGGTATCAAACGGCTCGGAGAGGTCCTTCCCAATTCTGACGGCGCTGCAAGTGTTGAGCAACGTCATCTTACATAGCCGTATTAGTTTTGCGGGGATACCAAATTCAGACATCGCGGCATACAGGTAACTCCTTTCCGTACTGTCGAATGCAGCTTTGAAATCGACGAAAAGATGGTGTGTGTCGATTCTCCTTTCATGGGTCTTTTCCAAGATTTGGCGTATTCAGAATATTTGGTCGATGGTAGACTTTCCAGGTCTGAAGCCACACTGATAAGGTCCCATCAGTTGGTTTACGGTGGGCTTCAGCCTTTCACACAATACGCTCGCTAGAACCTTATAGGCGATATTTAGAAGACTAATCCCGCGGTAATTGGCACAAATTGCAGGATCGCCCTTCTTGTGGATTGGGCAGAGCACACTTAAATTCCAATCGGCAGGCATGCTTTCATCCGACCATATTTTGCATAGGAGCTGATGCATGCACCTAACCAGCTCCTCGCCGCCATGTTTGAATAGCTCAGCCGGCAGTCCGTCGGCGCCTGCGGCTTTGTTGTTCTTTAGCCGCGTTATCGGTATTCTCACCTCGTCATGGTCGGGTAGCGGAACGTCAATTCCGTCGTCGACGATTGGGGTATCGGGATCTTCACATTCTCTCTGACATGCGCAGCTGTCACTGTTTAATAGGTTCGAGAAGTGTTCCCTCCATAATTTAAGATTGCTCTGTACGTCAGTCACCAGTTCGCCGTCTTTGATCTTACAGGAAAACGCCCCGGTCTTGAAACCTTCTGTAAGCCGCCGAACTTTCTGGTAGAATTTTCGGGCGTTGTTCCTGTTGGCCAGCATCTCAAGCTCTTCGCATTCACGTATTTCGGCCTCTCGTTTCTTCTTTCGGAAAATACGTCTCTCTTCCTTTTTCAGCTCTCTGTAGCGATCCCACATGGCTCGCGTTGCGCCCGATCGCAGCGTGGCTCTATAGGCGGTATCTTTTCTTTCGGCGGCAGCATGACATTCCTCGTCGTACCAATTGTTTTTTCGGGCTCGCCGAAATCCGATTTCTTTTTCGGCGGCGGTACGTAGAGAACGAGAAATGTTGCTCCATTGTTCGTGGATGCCGGTTTGTTGGGCAGTACTCTCTGAGAGCAAGAGTAAGAGTCGAGTGGCGAATGTTCTGGCTGTCTGTTGTGATTGCAGCTTTTCGATGTCGAACATTCTCACACAGAGGCGTGTGCGCAGTTTGGCTGCAACAAGGTAGTGATCCGAGTCGATGTTGGGTCCTCGGATCGTACGTACAACTAATACACTAGAAGCGTGTCTTCCATCTATCACAACATGATCGATCTGGTTTCGTGTTTTTCGATCAGGAGACAGCCAGGTGCCTTGGTGAATCTTCTTATGCTGGAATCTGGTGCTGCAGACTACCATGTTTCGGGCCCCGGCGAAGTCGATCAGCCTCTGTCCGTTACCGGATGTTTCGTTGTGCAGGCTGAATTTTCCTACTGTGGCACCAAAAATTCCCTCCTTGCCCACCCTGGCGTTGAAGTCGCCAAGCACGATTTTTATGTCGTGGCGGGGGCAGCGCTCATAAGAGCGTTCCAGGCGCTCATAGAAAGAATCTTTGGTCGCATCGTCCTTCTCTTCCGTCGGGGCGTGGGCGCAAATTAGCGATATGTTAAAAAAACGGGCTTTGATGCGGATTGTTGCGAGACGCTCGTCCACCGGAGTGAACGACAGTACTTGGCGACGAAGTCTCTCTCCCACAACAAATCCGACACCGAATTTGCGCTCCTTTACATGGCAGCTGTAGTAGACGTCGCAAGGTCCTATGGTTTTCTTACCTTGCCCCGTCCATCGCATCTCTTGGATGGCAGTGATGTCAGCCTTTACTCTCACGAGGACATCAACCAGCCGGGCAGAAGCACCTTCCCCATTAAGGGACCGGACATTCCAGGAGCATGCCCTCAAATCATATTCCTTATTTCGTTTGCAGGGGTCGGCATCAGTATAGGGAGGTCTCATCCGAGGCTTTTTCAAACTTTTCATTGGGGGGGATTTTTAAGTGGCGGATCCCAAACCCAACGCACAACCAGCTATCCTGGAATGTTTCGCCTTTCTACGTTAGCTCACTCCCGAACGGGTGTTCGGAAGCTACCCAGAGGATACGTGGGCTAATCCCGGCCGTTGTGAGCTGCTTGAACCATATGCAGAAGAATCGTCCTGGCCATTCCCAAGTGAATGGCGATCAGTAACTTTCCCCACTTGCGTGGACTTCTACACATGGAACCATCCTCCGCTCGAACGTCGCTGGTGTCTTATATCCAAACGGCATTCTAAGGAACTCGTAATGTCCTCCTTCGACGCAGCAGGCAGTTTTGTGAATATCTTGCTCTTCAATCTCCATTTGATGAAATCCTTTGGTAATGTCCAGTATGGTAAAATACTGGCATCTTCCCAGTTTATCCAGGATTTTATCAATATTGGGTATTGGATTTTTGTCATCGATGGTTACCTTATTTAATTTGCGGTAATCAATGACAAGTCTCCATTTTGTCTTTCCACTGGCATCCTGTTTCTTGGGAACAATCCAAATGGGTGTCGAATATTTGGAGTTGCTATCTTATTACTCCGTTGTTGGTTGCACCTGTGTCTATTATTAATTTGAGGTGTCCCAACTTAGTTCTAATTTTTATATATGGTAGTTCCCTGAGGCTGAAGATCGAAAATTTTCATTTTTTAATATGTTTTGATTATGATTGTTCTGTGCTTCGAACTTATTTATGTCCATTGGTTGAAGTGTTGGAAGGCGGTTGTCCCATTGTGGGTCGTCTAAAAGGATTCCAATTACTTCGTCCATCGCGTTGGTTATAGTTATTCTGAATATTACTTCTTTGTGCACTATGTGTTAAATATTGTCCATTATGTTGGTTATATTTGTTTCGGTCTGTTCGTCCTTGTCTATTATGTAACAAATTCTGCCCATTGTTATTTGTTTGTCTCTGGTTTTGTCGGTTGTGAGCGGAGTTCGAGAGTTTCGGAGTTTCTACATGTTAAAATCGTACGCACATTTGAATCGCACAAAACACATTTCAACACATTTAGAGCAGTTTTTCTGTTATTTCTTCCGCATTCGTTTGCTGCCGAGCCTGGGCGAATTGATATTATTGTCTTATTGTTAAGGTTCTCAATTCTTTTTTTAATTTCGTTGTAGAATTCAACGTGGTTGTTAGTGAAATTAGTGCTCTTTAGTTTGTCAAATAATTATTCTAGACTACACCTATCGCCAAAGTTGTGGTTTAATATCTGTCCAAGATTAAGCTTGGCAGTTAATTTCCCTCCTAGCAAGTCTAGCTTTAATTAGCACTGAGAATAAAAGTTGGGATGGCTCGTCATATGCGGCCACAATCAGATGTACTCTGTCTATCAAATTAGTAAAATTTTGTAATTCGCAATAGTCCCCATTAAATTCGGGAAGACAAATTAAGTGTTATATTGCGTCTATTCTAACTGAAAGTGGTTGATTTTGTTCAGTCCTTTCTGTTGTTATAAAAACGTCTTAATATTTTCCTGAAAAAGCGTCTATTCTAGTAATTCTTCTACGTGATTGTGGTAACAGTCATTCGATTCAAACCCTGAGTCTAAAGTATATTATGGGTAGGGATATATGGCTTCTACTACGAATTCTAAATCTGAAGGATAGTGGGATACTGAATTACTATCAGTCATGTATGATGCTTGCCATTTCAATTCAACCGGGCTATTCAGGTCATGTTCTTCGATTTCGATGTAACTCAAATATGTTGCTCTCTGGTCAAAATAATGAGACACATAGTTTTTTGTTCGCCCGAAAAAATTTTTTTTCAAGAGTTATCGGCAATTTTGTTTTTCGGCTCAAAATCGATTTTTTTTAATTATATAAGAAATTTTTTTTTAAATGCCCATAACTTAGTCAAAAATGAACCGATTTTAATAATTCTGAGTTCAAAATGATCGCCATTACTTACACGAGCGACTTAATGTAGAAACAATTGCAAAAAAGTAGTTGAACATTTTTTTTTTAGCAAATGAACCGATTTTAATAATCCTGGGTTCAAAATGATCGCCATTACTTACCCGAGCGACTTAATGTAGAAACAATTGCAAAAAAGTAGTTGAACATTTTTAATTTAGCAAAAAAGAAAAAAAATTTAAATTTTTTCGAAATTCAATATTTCAAAAAGTGTATTTTTTTTTTATAACTTTTTCCAAATCAGGAGGACACCTCAAACTTCAATTGAGCTGAACGCCCAGTAGCTAAAATGAGTTGTTTTTGAGTAATGAATTTTTGAGTAAAAAACCTGTTTCGCACTTTTTGTTTTTTGGAAAATAAAAAATGTTCGACTACTTTTTTGCAATTGTTTCTACATGAAGTCATTCGTGTAAGTAATCACGATCATTTTGAACCCAGAATCATTAAAATCGGTTCATTTTCGACTAAGTTATGGGCATTTAAAAAAAAATTCTAATATACCTAGACGCTCTCCATTTCAATTCAACCGGGCTATTCGGGACATGTTCTTCGATTTCGATGTAACTCAAATATGTTGCTCTCTGGTCAAAATAATGAGACACGTATATATATATTTATATTGCGAAAATTCTGATCAACACAAAATTTATTAAATTTGCCACCCAATTTTAATTTATGTTTACTTTTATATTATATATATAATAAAAAAAAAAAATCAATCTAATCTTACTTTTAGTTGATAGTGTCGTCCTCTTGAAGGTGTTGTCTTCTTGGAACTCGTGCAGTTGTTTTTAGTTGTTGTTTTCTTGGTGCACTAGTAGCTTTCGTGAGTTGTTGCTATTTAAGGAGCTGCAGTTCCCGGCGTGAACTGGTTTTCTTCCTTCTTTTTTTTTGTTAATTTCAAGGATATACTTTTAGTTGATTGGTTAATTATAGTGTCGCCCTCTTGAAGGTCTTGTCTTCTTGGAACTTGTGTAGTTGTTTTTAGTTGTTGTTTTCTTGATGAACTTGAAGCTTTCGTAAGTTGTTGCTACTTAAGGCGGTGCTGTTTCCGGCGGGAATTGGTTTTCCTCCTTCTTTTTTTTAAGGGTAAGTCTTTTTATTATTTTTTTCTAAGGATATACTTTATATCCTTATTTGATTTAAAGGATAAACCTTGTTACCCTTTTTATAATTTTTTTTTTTAAAAGGATATATCTTTATACCCTTATTTTATTTAAAGGATAAATCTTGTTATCCTTTTTATTTTTCTCTCTAAGGATATGTCTTTATATCCTAATTTTTGCAGAGTCCGTATTAAGGAAAAAAATCCCAGTACTATCACAAACTATCACTTTTTATTTTTAGGACTTAAAGATCCTACCGACTGCGCAACCTTTTCAATCTTAAAATGTATTCTTTAAAAAAAAGTGTATGTAGCGTTGTACACATAACAGAAGTGAAACTTTCAAGGCAGATTAAGAAAGAGGGAGAGACCCAAGAGAGAATGAGAGAGGGAGAGAAAAAGAATCTAAATAAATTCAAAACATTTGCAGAGAATACAAGTAGACAAAATTTACAAAAACGGAGAAGGGTCGGCCGGTATAGGTAAACGCCAGACGCAAACCGTGACAACAACGCGCACTACTCCGAGCGTTTATCACCCGCACAAACGCAGCGATTCCAGGACCGTAGCAACCACACAAATTACCGCAAGGCAATACCAATAAATCCGACGCCGGAATGGAGAGCACTTTACAGTACGCACAAGCACTAGCCAGGAAACGGAAATAAACGCCAAAAAAATTGGGACCAAAAAACGCCCCAAACAGTAGGCACCAAGGAAATATAACGCCAAAAAATAGGCACCAAAAATATATATCCTACAAGTTTGCACCAACAAACAAGCGCCTAAAAGTAGGCAGTGTTATTTCTCACTAGAAATTAGCAACGACAAGGAAAAACTCAGGAAAAATAGCATAGAGTGTATCTAAGATATATATAAGGTATAGCTCTCTCTCTCTCCTTTTCCTCTACGTTATATCTGTTTTCTCTTTCGCGGAACGAAAATGCCCAAAACGTTGCATGGTCTTGAAATTTAACTCTCCGATCTCGCTCGTCCATCGACGCCTAAGAAGATTCACTTCAAAAAACACTTTCACTTTTTCATTTTCATATTAAGACTATCTTTATTTATTTTCTTACACTTCCTTAAATACTAGTTTTACAATTTATTTTCTTTTACAGGATGCGCCATCTTTTATGTCGGTATGTAAACGCTGAATAACTTTGTCATTTACCAACCGATCGACTTCGACATACATGTTTTCGATACGTCAATCAGTACAATGTCAACCGTGGCTCGCTTTACACCGTAACAACCGAAATCGACGGTATAAGACCCGAAATGCTTGACAAGATGATGGCAAACGCAGAAAAAATCGCAGGATGTGATTGCTAATAAAGGTGGCCTGTTGATTGATATTGTATTGAAAAAAAAGTTGGAATAAATTGTAAATAACCAAACCAAATAAAATTACCTCAGTTTTTTTTTCAAAGTAATTCAGTGTTTTCAGTTCTACTTCACCGGAACGACTCGGGGTTTTCCCCGACCAAGGGCTGCCGCCCCAGTAAACTAGCCCTGTCTAGTGTACTGTATCCCACCCCCAATTCGCCTGGCATCACAATTGCTAGCGCAGATCTGATAAATAGCATAACCTGGCGACCTATGCTATCGCTTGCATCAGACCACTTGCCCATTATCATCTCGATCGAGAAACCTGCCGTCTTTGTTTCGCGGACCACCGATCATACATCAACTTCATCAAAGGTGATTGGACCAGATTCGCGGAATTTACCGAAGACATCTTCGCCGCTCTCCCCATTCCCACCGATGTGCGCACAGGTGAACGCGCATTATGCAAGGCGATCACAGCTGCCGCTGTAAGGATCCGGGACATACGTCCTATTTCCCCAGCTGAAGCAGCTGTTCTGGCGAACGAGCGTGATCGCCTACTCCAGGCCAATCCAGGGGATCCTCGGGTAAAGGATCTCAATTCCGACATACGGCAACTGGTAACCCAACATAAGCGGAACCAATGGGAGGAGCATTTGAAGTCCTGCAACTTCACCTCTGGTGCGAGCAAGCTCTGGTCCACCGTAAGGTCCCTGTAGAACCCGACGAAGCACAATGACAAGGTGGATATCACCTTCAACGGTCGTGCTTTGTCGGATCCGAAGAGATGCGCGAGCTACTTTAGCCGGCAATTTATTCTGTATCCTCCGGCCGACAGATCCAAACGTAGTGCAACTAGACGGCTGCACAAACTGACACACAACAGTGCGCCACTTTCTTTCTCAATCGATGAGGTTCAGGGGGCCATCAAACACATGAAACGTTCCCAAGCCATTGGCCCTGATGGACTAAACATGCTGATGTTGAAAAAGCTGGGTCCATTGGAAGTAGAATACCTCACCAAGGTATTCAACTTGTTTATGGCCACTCTCATCATTCCTGATAAATGGAAATTAGGGAGAGTGGTCCCACTTCTGAAGACTGGGAAACCCACCAACCAAGGGAAGTCTTATGGCCCGATAACTCTCCTTTCCCCAGTAGTGAAGACTCTTGAAGCCCTTCTCCTCCCACTCTTTATGAAACACCTGACCCCAGCCTCACACCAGCTTGGTTTCCGAAGAGTGCATAGCACCACCACGGCACTCACCGTCATTAACACCCAGGTAAACCGCGGGCTCAACCAAAACCGCTCCTGCGAGAGGACTGTCCTAGTAGCGTGGGATCTAAAAAAGGCTTTCAATACAGTCAGCCATGCCACGCTACTGGATGACATTTTACAGTCGAAACTCCCGCCAGGACTGAAGAGGTGGACCGCGAACTACCTAGGTGGTCGTCACTCGTAGGTGATATTTCGAGACCAAACATCTGTATATGTATATATATATAATTGTCGCGCACATTCTTTTTGTTTGGCCTAGCTCCTCCTCCTATTTGTGGTGTGCGTCTTGATGTTGTTCCACAAATGGAGGGACCTACAGTTTCAAGCCGACTCCGAACGGCAGATATTTTTATGAGGAGCTTTTTCATGGCAGAAATACACTCGGAGGTTTGCCATTGCCTGCCGAGGGGCAGTATATATACAACACCTATGCGGTTGGTCACACACGATTCGCTAAAAATACTAAAAAGGAATCCGTGCGCATTCAAAGGCACAGTATTGTGCCGAAAATTATGAATTATGAAGCGTAAACAAAATTGTCCCATAATATATTGTAATTAGATACCTTTTTAAACCTTTTGCATGAAGTGTAACGTTATTATTTGGTATATGAATACTTATATTAAAGACGAATAATATGTATTAAAGCTTTTAAATAAAAAGTACATATTGATTGAAAAATTTTAGTTTAAAAGTTTGCGGCTTTAGTTCCTGTTGTTATAAAAAATACTGCACTTACAGAAGTTCCAGTGAATTCTTCAATATTAAACGTTTGGCACTTTGGGCTTCGTCCGAAGGCTGAATGTG